>NW_015323655.1:0-235 GCF_001447785.1 Gekko japonicus
TCTTATGTTGAAATGGCATGGATCTTTGGGTGACAGAAGTTATTTGGCTCCTCCTCCTATGTGTACAACCCCAGTCTAATTTCTCCTGACCAAGCCCCGGTGAAGTGAATGTTTTTTTTTTCTCCCCTAAGTAAATTCACCTTGGATGTGGCTATAGATGAAGTCCGAGGGCAATGCGGAGAGTTTCTTGTTGTTTTCTGGTGTGACTTTCATGCCTACCATGATGGATTAAGAA
>NW_015323656.1:0-235 GCF_001447785.1 Gekko japonicus
TTTTTCTACGAAACGACCCCTGCCGGTGGCCAAGGGGGACCAGGTGACCCTAGAAGGAACGCAGTGCCCCCAGCTATTGGGAGGCCTTCACTATGCCTAGTAGGTGCTCTGTGCCTACCACATCCTGGGAGCTTTGCAGCCTGCCAGTTTGCAGCATCTCACCTGTGGCTCATCTGCTACCTGCCCTACTCTCAGGCAGGCACCAGGACAAAACATGTCTTTCTTACCCGCTCTT
>NW_015323657.1:0-235 GCF_001447785.1 Gekko japonicus
AAGATCCTTACCCTTTCCAGAGAAGCTGGTGAGCAACAGAGTTTTGGAGTCAGAAACCGAGGAGTAGAAGTTGTTATGCTAAAGCAGCCACCCTATGCCTGCAGGCAGTCTTTCTCCAACTTAATAATGAAGAAAAAAAAAGGATGCAGATACCAGAGTAACATGCTATGTTAGTTGAAGAGCATCTATCTTTTGTATTGCCTTCCATGAAGGTAGATCCAGGTGGTCAGCCGTG
>NW_015323658.1:0-235 GCF_001447785.1 Gekko japonicus
GATACGGGCTGCTCCTCTAGAGCCGCTCATCTTGAAGCCTGCTTTTCCCCCACCACCCCATCCTCCAGTCGATGTACCGATCCCTACACACACTTCTTTAAGCCCCAATGAACTCAATGCACTGTCAGTTTGCAAGACACGCTGTACTCCAGGGGTCTCCAACACGGTGCCCCTGGGCGCCGTGGCAGCCAACATTTTCCCTGGCACCCCATCAAGTGTTTTTAGAAAGTGGGTG
>NW_015323659.1:0-235 GCF_001447785.1 Gekko japonicus
TCAGTCTCAGCCGACTCTGCTTCAGCCACTTCACCATGGCCTCTAGACCCTCAGCCAAATTCCCTGAGACAGTGTTCATCCATCCATCCATCAACAGATACAGCTGGGTTTCAGCAATAGGCTTGCCAAGGCTTACCAGTTCAATAGCGGGAGAGTCCAGGCCCATCTCCGGGAGTTCTCGCGCATGCACTTTGTGCACGCGCACTGTGATGGTGTCACCCAGAAGTGATGTCAT
>NW_015323660.1:0-235 GCF_001447785.1 Gekko japonicus
CACTCTGCAGCTGGAGCTGTTGACTAGTCCTGTCACTGCCGGTAGATATGTATTGTACATGCAGAATGTGGGGCTAGCCTAAAGTAGTGTATGATATGCCCTGGAGTGTATTGCTCATGAAAAAAGTGGAATTCACAAATAGGTATGCAGAAGCTACTTCAGAACTAACTCTTTGGACCCCATTCATATGACAAAATATGACATATGCAATATCTATGCCAGTTGAGAGCCAGTT
>NW_015323661.1:0-235 GCF_001447785.1 Gekko japonicus
GGCTGTTGTGAAAACACACATGTGCAAAAAGCCAGCTAAACTCTACTGTGTGGTTAGGAAGGAATACAGCAAATACCCGCCAAACAGCCGTAAACAGGTTAACCAACAGCCAAACGACTCAACAAAATCTCAGCTCCCTGTTCACAATGGGCGAGCTGGTGGATGTTGGAGCATCCCTAACTAGGGCACATCCACTGTGTGTGAGAGTAGGGAACAAACAGACATATCATGGTCC
>NW_015323662.1:0-235 GCF_001447785.1 Gekko japonicus
TAACAGTGCTTTGTTCTATAACAGTTATTCAAAATAACACATGCTCGACTGTTGGAAGGGGGGGGAATAAAATACCCAAAATATAGTCCAGAAAGAGGGTAACATTTTATGGTGAAGGATGAGTTGAGAAACAGCAGAATCCTCTGGCCAAACTTCACCATTGTCAATTGCCCTGATAAAATATCACAGGTCCTTTCATTGCTTTATAAGCAGCTCTGAGTTGCAAGCGTGTTCT
>NW_015323663.1:0-235 GCF_001447785.1 Gekko japonicus
CAGCAGCCTCCCCTCTCCAAACACAAGGCACAGGTATGCATTTACGGCACGCACTTTGAGTCCCCAGCTATGGGAGAAAACCAGGGAGTAGATGCTCAGAGGAGGAAATAAACACATGCCTGCCCACCACTCCCCCTTTCCAACTGCAGCCTCTCCGAGCCAAAGTGCCTTTGCTGAAAAGGATTTCCAGAGGTTAGAAGCGGGGGTCAGCTAGCCAAACCGCAAGCGTCACAGA
>NW_015323664.1:0-235 GCF_001447785.1 Gekko japonicus
AGCTGTGTGGAATTTTAACTCTGTCCATGGCATGTGCACTGTTGATCTGTTTTGACCATGCTAGAATACTAATCTAGCTGGTAATTTATCAGTCTTTTTAGTATTTACAATAGGTGGATTGGTTGGTGGTCCAAGCAAGAAAAATCCCTGCCTGAGCAGACCACCAAGAGGTAACCCAGTTTCCAGGTCAAAATATAGTCTTCATGAAAAGAACAGAAGAAGAGATTGGATTTAT
>NW_015323665.1:0-235 GCF_001447785.1 Gekko japonicus
AGAGTCTTGGCAGGGATTCTTTGGGTGTGATGTTGATCATCAGTTGCCGTAAAACTCTGTAGAAAAACACATGCAATGTAATCGAACATACGCATGCACATCAAGGTTAAATTGAAATTAAATGGAGGAGTGAAATGTAGGGTGCCCTGGCATGGATGGCCCAGGACCACTCCCGGCAACTACAGAGGATCACTGGAGAAGTTTGGTGGGTGGCTTGTATGGCTGAGGATGAAGG
>NW_015323666.1:0-235 GCF_001447785.1 Gekko japonicus
TTCCATGCTCTCACTTTTGAAATAATAGGCTGCTCTTGCTACTTGCTTCTCTAGAATAAGTCAGCTCATAAAAATTGACACCTGGGGTCCTTATAGACCCAATGCCATTCCTGTATAGTTGTTTGTCAACACTCTAACCAAACCTTGTTCAGGGATGTGGGGGGTGCTGGTTACATTACATATGAGTCATGCACCAACACACCTTGGATTAAAACAATCTGTTACTTAATCAGGA
>NW_015323667.1:0-235 GCF_001447785.1 Gekko japonicus
ACAGACGTCTCTAGTGTAATTTGTACAGCGTGAGAGATCATTCTGTTTATTTGTTTGCCTAAGTGCATTCCCCTTATTTCCCTTCTTGTGTGATAGCTGTTTTGTGGTTCGCTTCACCTCCTGAGGTAGCCGTTTTGTAGCTGGGCTCCACCTCCAGGGGCAGCCAGTTTGGGGTTGCGCCCACCACCCTAAGTTAGAATTGCAACAGTGCCCACAGGCTCAGAAAGGTTGGGGA
>NW_015323668.1:0-235 GCF_001447785.1 Gekko japonicus
CAATACTGGTGAATTAGTAACGGGGGGGGGGGAGCAGTCTTTTGGGCACAGTGAAGGAGGGCTGGAAGAAAGCAGGTACTCAAAACGTCCTTATAACTGATTTTATAACCCTGTAGACAGCTTTAAGTCAGCTAAGTCTTTTATTATCGATAAAAGAAATAATGGAAAACATTGGCTATGTGACAAAATCAATGACTAGTGGGTTCTTTGAAGCCAGCAGTGATTGTCTACACAT
>NW_015323669.1:0-235 GCF_001447785.1 Gekko japonicus
TGGCAGATCTTTTTCCAGAATTTTGACAGTAGAATGGATTTGCAACAAAATTCTCAATGTCCCTAGCAGATTGGCTGTCTTTAGTCAGCCCAGACTGTTCTTTTCATCCCCTGCTCTTCTTTGCAGGTACCTGTCACTTTCATGGCTGGTGTACATTCAGATACATCTCACTGGATTATACAGCATTTGATAACCAGCAACTAATGTGTGAACTCTCTGTATTGCAGAATTATTA
>NW_015323670.1:0-235 GCF_001447785.1 Gekko japonicus
CAAAGTCTGGAGGCTGAAGCAGGGGACAGCACCTTCCCTTCCAACAATGTCTGATCTCAAAATAGCTGCTACTCTAGGCTGCGATTGTTGGCTTCTGTTCTCCAGAATCATTTCCCTCTGTGCACCTACTCGTGGAACATATATCATTGCCCATTTTACTATCAGAGTGTGGTATAAAGTAGACTGAGAATAGCATTTTGTTGCAGGATCATCTCTTCCTGCCAGGGGGATATCC
>NW_015323671.1:0-235 GCF_001447785.1 Gekko japonicus
CTGTGCCCAGCTAGAAGAGGAGCTGGGAATTCCATGCACAGGGTGCCAAAGCGGTTTTACTTTATATGTAGCAGGCCAGAGGAGCCTGGTTCAGGTTTCAGATGCAGGTGGGTAGCCATGTTATTCTGCAGTAGAAAAGCTGGATTTGCGTCCAGTAGGATGTCAAAGACCAACGAGATTTTCAAGGGCCGAATTCAGACTTGCAATTTGGCCCAGCAGCCAAACATTTTAGGAG
>NW_015323672.1:0-235 GCF_001447785.1 Gekko japonicus
GTCTTCCTCAGAGAAGGACCAAAATAACTGCACAACCATTTTTCTTTAAACTCTTCAAACTAGTCAGGCAAAGTTTGAAAGTTAGTATTCTATATACCTCATAAGTCATTTGGGTATGCAAGGCATATCTAAAAGTAATTGACAGGCAACCGTTTTCAGTATGAATGTTTCATTGTAGCCTCTAAGGAAGACCTTGGAAACAAACATATTACCCGGAAACTTTGTTAGATTTTTG
>NW_015323673.1:0-235 GCF_001447785.1 Gekko japonicus
CTATTGAATTCACAGACAACTCTATGGTTTTTTACCATAGAGTTTCCAAAATTTCCTAGAGCTACCTAACATTGCTTTCACGTTTTCCCCGGAAGTGACATAATGGCACCACAATGCCAATGTTTTCGTGCCAGTGTTGGTGGCGACAAGGGTTATCAGTGGAAGGTTTCCCACCATAGCAGGAGACCTGGGAAACCTAGCTCAGCAATGTAGAAGAGAAGAAGAGATTGGATTT
>NW_015323674.1:0-235 GCF_001447785.1 Gekko japonicus
CTGAAGGAAGACTCCTTAGGCTGGAGGAACTTCCTCCAGTCATCTCATCATCAAATTTATTGTTACAGTTAACGACCAGCACACTCAATCATTCTACATAAAAACATAACTTCCTCAGTCTAAGGTAGGGTTCATACCCGTGCACTTCAAAAATGGGTCTGATCCCAGTTCAGCATTCTGAAAACTATACCCCATTGACTCTCAGTGGGTATTAGGTAAAGGTAAAGGTTTCCCT
>NW_015323675.1:0-235 GCF_001447785.1 Gekko japonicus
TCCAGCTCCCGGCCTTTTCACTCCCCAGAACAAAAATCGGAAGAACTCACTGGAACGTCAGGATTCTCCTACCCACATGGCTCATTTGGCCCCCAAAGTTTTTGTTGTTGTTTTCCCCCTCAAAAAGTCCAGACTTCATTAGGAGACGGAACGCATCTGCTCAGAGTAATTGCTGCAATCAAATCATCAATGCATGCAAGATTCTAGTGGAAGCCGGGATGGGGGAGGAGATGCG
>NW_015323676.1:0-235 GCF_001447785.1 Gekko japonicus
TCCAAGGAACTGAGGAGTGGGAGAAAAAAGTGGCCGCCACATAGTGACCCTCTAGGAATTTCCCCAGCCTCTGTGGTAATGACCATAGAGACTAGGGGAGGTGGTGTAGAGTGTCACCCAGACATGACATGACATCTCCCCGACCTCCAAGCACCATCACCACCAAATCTCCTAGCATTTGTTGAGGCATTACTGGGAACCCTTGGCCTCGGGCCAGTCACTTTCTCTCAGCCTA
>NW_015323677.1:0-235 GCF_001447785.1 Gekko japonicus
TGTCCCCAGCATCAAGACTGGAAGACTTTGCTTGAATACACTGGCGAGCAAGGGGAGCAATAGACCCAGGCTGATGCCGGTGAAGCCTGAATTGGCACCAGCAATTGTGCTGAACACAGCGTGGCTGAGACCACATCCTGATAGTCAAACAGTGGCCTGGAAGGGCTTGCATGGAGGTTATACGGTCCCAAACTTCTCGGCAGCACTAGACGAGATTAGATTTATACCCTGCCCT
>NW_015323678.1:0-235 GCF_001447785.1 Gekko japonicus
GATTCTGTTTGCGTGTTTTTTCTTCTGGCTCTAGAGGCTTTATTGGAAAGCAGAAACTTCCTAGGGATGTACTAGAAATTCTCAGGTTAACCAGTCTGAAATATGTTGAGTATGTTCTTTTAAGCCATGGGACAGATGTCTAATAATCAAACATGTTGAACTCTAAATGGTATTTCAAGAAAAAAACAGACATCAGTTTTTTTAAGAACAGACCACTCCATTCTGTTGCCTTTCT
>NW_015323679.1:0-235 GCF_001447785.1 Gekko japonicus
GTCAGAACCTTTCACAATAGCAAAAGAAACCCGCTGCTACGTAAGGCCAAGCGGATGAGGAGACAACATATCACAAGCCCCATCATGTCTCACTAGAGAAAAACAACTTGGGGGAGGGCTGAAAGAGATCCGTGCCCATCCTGGGCTGAGGCGGCAAGCACACTGCACGCGCGCAGTGCACTCTTCCCTCCTCTCTTTGCACAGTCACCACATCTCTCGACCACTGGGGAGGAAC
>NW_015323680.1:0-235 GCF_001447785.1 Gekko japonicus
CTGATTGGCCATTGACAATCTGATTGGCTATGCAGATTCAATTGGCATTGCTTTGGCGGTATTTGCCACTACAGTGTAGGTTTTATTCTCTCTTTCTCAGTCCTTTTCCCCAGTATATATTTTAAATTATCCCTCTTCTCCCTTGCACTTGGACTTTCTGTGGGTGGGTGTGGCTGCACCTCCCAAGGCAGCCATTTTGTGGTTGACTTCTAGGGTTGCCAAGTGTATCTTCGCC
>NW_015323681.1:0-235 GCF_001447785.1 Gekko japonicus
AGGTCGTCATGGCTGGTCAGCTTCCGGTGCAGCTTGGGCTTGCGGAGGCCCACTAGGAACTGCTTCAAGAGTGTGTCCGCCAGGCTAGGGAACACATACCTTGTGGCAGCTCTTTGGAGCCTCACCAGGAAGTCAGAGGCCGATTCATCCGGGCCCCGGACGTGTGCAAAAAAGTCCATGCGCTCAGCGAATTTAGTTTGGGCGCCAGGCAATCAGTGAGCACCTTCACCAGTAC
>NW_015323682.1:0-235 GCF_001447785.1 Gekko japonicus
TCAGCCCACCCTTTCTGCTCTATTATTCCTGCACAAAAGCACAGATGTAACAGCAAATTTCACAGAGACCCCCACAGCCAAGAAGTCCCTCTTTCCACTCACTTTGCCTTTCCTGACTGAGCCATGCTGTAACACTACAGTGCAGCTAAGCAAGGAAATGTGAGGAAAGCCCTTCGCAGAGCTGAAGGGGGGGAAATAGCACAGAGCAGGTACATGCCCCATGCTATTTTGAAAG
>NW_015323683.1:0-235 GCF_001447785.1 Gekko japonicus
CACAGGTAAGCCTCCCCCCCAGCACCAACAGTGAGGCCCGTGCAGCACCCGCTGGGCCTGCCAAGCCTTCTTCTCCCGGCACCAATGGTGGGGCCCGCGTGCCTCCCAGTCAAGCTTTCTCCCCCCCCCCACACAGTGACGGCAGAGGTGGCGAGGATTGAGCGGCCAGCCCGCCAAGCCTTCTTCTACCACCACCCCCAGTGGCAGCTGCAGAGGTGGTCAGGCAGTTCTCAGA
>NW_015323684.1:0-235 GCF_001447785.1 Gekko japonicus
AAAAAAAAAAAAAATTCAGAAAAGAAATGTGCAAAAGAAAAAAGAAATGTGCTCAGTTTCAACCAGATGGGCATGGTATACTATCACAATGTGCAGGTGAAATGCAAAACAGAAGGTCAGAAAATATTTTCAGTAGGTTCATCTTGGGGAAGACAGGCCTACAGAGTCCCTGATCCAACTCCTAAGCCATTTATGGTACAATCCTAAAACAGAGTTATACTCTTCTGTACCCATT
>NW_015323685.1:0-235 GCF_001447785.1 Gekko japonicus
GATGCAAGATGCTGTTCAGTCTGGGAGAAAAATATCCTGTCTCACTGACTGTGGGAGCTGCCATTCAGAAATTCAAGAAATCGCATGAACGTCTGTATAAAATGACTCATTAGGACCATAGCCACTAGCATCTTCAGGCTATGTGTTTTGGCATACTTTGGTCCCTTGCTTGGCTCCTATGATGCACAAGAGTTAGGACACTCTTGATCAATGCTCCCTCTAAGCTATGGGGTCT
>NW_015323686.1:0-235 GCF_001447785.1 Gekko japonicus
CTAACCCACCTCACAGGGTTATTGTGAGGCTAAAATGGGGAGAAGGGGGCTGCCCAGAGGAAGGATGGGATAAAAATTAAAATAAATAAGTGGCCATTTGCAATGCAAGTACATCAGTTTCAAGCATGCACCACCTGGGAGAGTTTTAATCATACTAATATAACTCCTTGTTTTGGAGACTGATGGTGGGTACTTAAATCCTCCTGAATAACAGTAAGATGCTCATATTAACAAC
>NW_015323687.1:0-235 GCF_001447785.1 Gekko japonicus
GTTTGTAGCTGTAGAGGCTTCCAGGGCCGTGTCTGCTGTAAGCGCTACATTTTGTATTGAGGTCTGTAGAGCCTCTATTTGGTCCGTTATGGGCTTCAGCGCCTGGCCGATGGATTGGTGGATCTCGCTTTTTATTTCAGCTTTAATGAGTTGAAGGCTATCGATCAAGTCTTTTTTCGTAAGTGGGGCACTAGATTGCTCACCGTTTCGCGTTCCGTCCGCCATTTTGTTTTTT
>NW_015323688.1:0-235 GCF_001447785.1 Gekko japonicus
CCAATGGGCTTGGGCACTGCCAGAGCTTGTGTGCAGTCAAAAGGCAGGTTGCTGAGGGACCAGATGACCGGGTGGACCTTCTGCATGATGTTCAGGGAGATGGCCACGATGCTGCACGTGTCCTGGCGCACGGCCACCCGCCTGCAGAGGGGGCAAGGAAAGAGAGCTCTGGGATTTAATGTCTAAGTCGGGGAGGCCGTTCCAGATGCCACCAGGAATTAAAAATTCCAATTCT
>NW_015323689.1:0-235 GCF_001447785.1 Gekko japonicus
ACCCTCTGACCAAAGGAAACTGACATTTCAAATCGGTCCCTTGAACTTTCTACCACTCGGAGAAAGAGGGAATGTAAAACAATACACACGTTTTATTTCCTCCCCCCAACAAAGTCGTTAATGCTGACAGGGAACCCACTTGGCCTGCTCTTTTGCTCCTAACTTTTAAAATCTAGCTAGCCACAGCAAGAAGTATTCGGTTGGTTCTGCTTCATATTTCTTTCTTTTTTCCTTT
>NW_015323690.1:0-235 GCF_001447785.1 Gekko japonicus
TCTGTAATTCACTCAGTCTCAGGTAGAAAAGGCGGACTATGAATGAATGAGCAAATTCACAAACACACACATATTGCATCTTTATTAGATGAGGGTTATAAACCGCAGTGGCTGGATACTCCGTTTCGGGCTTCAGACTTGCCAACTTGTTTCCAGTATTCGGAAACAAAACTTAAAAGCACAAAATATAGCAGGGTACTTTTTTTTCCGAAGGGGAGAAGAAGTAACCATTTTC
>NW_015323691.1:0-235 GCF_001447785.1 Gekko japonicus
GCATAATTTTCTTTGGCAGCAATCAAGACTGGTTTAGAGATGGCTTTTTTACTTGTTTTGTAGATGGTTCTGTAAGTTTTTTTAAAATACTTGTGGGCCTATATACTTGCTTGTGTGTTGTGCTGAAATAATATTTAGAAACTGTTTGAGTTAAATCTGTTCCAAGATCATGCTATGTCAGTTTAAGATGTTAAATTCATCTTCCCCCTTAGAGACCTGAAAGCAATTTGAAAGA
>NW_015323692.1:0-235 GCF_001447785.1 Gekko japonicus
AATGAACTCCGTCCGTGAAAGCCTTAGACTAAGGACTGCTTTATATGTTCCGGACGGTAGCTGGAAGCATGCAGTCACGTCTGACGGTCAGCGGGTTTTCGTTATAAGGCCTTGCTTGTGCACTCCACAATTAGTGTCCAGGAATTGTGCTTGTGTGGTTGCTGTTGGGACGAAATGGGTTGACATTTCAGTAGAATCTCTTGAGCATTTTCCTTCCCATGTGTCCAGATGATGG
>NW_015323693.1:0-235 GCF_001447785.1 Gekko japonicus
TTGAGACATTATATGCTTGCCTGAGATAGTGCCCGAGATAGTGGTTTCCTGAGACATCCACTGTATAAAATCTAATATGTCACAACTCCTGGTTGTGTGTTAATATTTACCTCAGAACAAAGTTTGAGTCCATTGGTGTCTATCTCCCAGGAAATCTGTTACATGTATTAATGTTTTCCTCATTGCTGCAACACATTATGGGCTTTGGAGGTTTACTGAACAAGTGATCTTTTTT
>NW_015323694.1:0-235 GCF_001447785.1 Gekko japonicus
ACACTCCCGGTAAGGAGAGACTTAAACAGTTGGGGTCCCAGCATAGAAGTGTTGGAATTGTTTGACATTTACATGGGGAACGACTTTCTTAATTCTTTCTACTGACTGAGCATGGGAGGGGGTTGGCTCCTAAAAGACAAGAATGGGGGGTATGGGAGCCCCTGGTGACCCGGTTGTTGTTTCTCAAGAGCATGGGGAGGGGATACGGCTCAGTGGAAGAGCCACTGCTTTGCAT
>NW_015323695.1:0-235 GCF_001447785.1 Gekko japonicus
ATTGAGCAGCTGGAGTCAATAGGAGTGGGTTAGATAGATCCACCGATGGCTAGATTATTCATCCTAAACCAAGGCACTCTTTTTTTTTTAATAAACACAGATGACAAACTCTAAAGGTAGCCATTTTTTTTTATTCCGAATCCTCAAGTTCTGTAATTTTTAAACACTGACACGGTTCACTCCATTTTGAGAAGCACTCCAAGTGTCGCTAAATGTGTGCTGTGTTAAATTGTGA
>NW_015323696.1:0-235 GCF_001447785.1 Gekko japonicus
CTCCTAATATAAACACTTGAAATGGAACCCAGGAGTAAGTTCTCAACAATTCTAAAAAATAATAATAATAATTCAGCTTCTTGTTGTTTCTCATTTTCAATAGCCATGTTTTTTTTCCAGGATAATTTGACAAAAGTAGAGAAGAAATTAAGCACTGGTCTGCTCCCAACATAACACTGAGCTGCATTAACAGGCTGACGCCTTTGAACATAATAGGATTACTCCGGAGGAAGAT
>NW_015323697.1:0-235 GCF_001447785.1 Gekko japonicus
CTTCTCCCAGAAGTAGAGACTGCCCCACCTTGGCGCACTGGAGAACTGCACTTTATTATGTTTGTCTGATCATCCCAATTTCAAGGCTGAACAGAAACTACAGAGCCATGTTGGTGTGAGGGAAATCACTCTGACATCCCAGTGTCGTAGCCATCCTCACCTTGCAGCAGTCAGCCTGCAAGTAACTCCAGAGGTCTTCAATGGACTACAGACAGAGGTCATTTCGGGGGGGAAC
>NW_015323698.1:0-235 GCF_001447785.1 Gekko japonicus
TCCGCCTGCATCCTTGAAAAAGGTTCCCTTCCCCCACCAGGCTGGGCCACAGCTAAAGTTTTACTTATCCAAGGCTCTGTGTTCGGTTCCTGACAACTCCAGTTGTCTAGCAGTTCTGGGAAGAGACGTCTGCCAGAACAGATAAGGCTGAGTTCGAACAATCAGTTTCACCCTTGCCTCACTTTGCTCTGACTTAGGAGGGGCGTGGGATGTGCTGGATCGTGGACAATCAAGC
>NW_015323699.1:0-235 GCF_001447785.1 Gekko japonicus
ACATTATTTAAGTATTTGCTGATTGCAGATAGGTCCAGCTTAGCTTGGGCTGGTGCTGCAAATTGCAGTAGGCATCTTTGACCAAAGGATCAGGCTGCTGGTTACAGAATCATGTTTTGACTTCTGATCTGTAGACTTCATTGATGTAATTCCAATTAAATGGGTTTGAAATCCAGAACTGATGGGTGAATGGATGCAAAACAAGATTGCCAACATCCAGGTGGGGCCCGGAGTT
>NW_015323700.1:0-235 GCF_001447785.1 Gekko japonicus
GGCCAGGGCCAAGAAAGTTCACACTCAGCCACTTTACTACAACTTCATGATACTGGCCCAGGACTTCACAGCTGTTTTGGGAGGCTTAGATAGTGGTACATAAAGCTGGATGTCATCTGCGTATTGGGGACAACCCACTCTGAAGCTCCCGATGATCCCAGCCAGAGGTTTCACACACAGATTAAACAGCATTGTGGGTAAAACAGATCATTTGGGTTCCCTATACAACAGGTCC
>NW_015323701.1:0-235 GCF_001447785.1 Gekko japonicus
CTCCCAGTGCCTGGAACAGCCGCTGCTTTGCTGCAGTCACAGAAAGCAACGCAGAACCCGGTTTCTTTTTATACACAGCTCTACCCTTCTAGTTTCTAGTTTCGTTGTCTGGGGGTCTCGGTGGGGCTTTCAGTGGGCTGCGGTTCCAGTTCTTCCTCAGGGCCCCCACTCTCGTCTTCGTGGGTTCACCATCTATGCAGATATGTTCCCCTCTTTGGTGTAGTGGTTAAGTGCG
>NW_015323702.1:0-235 GCF_001447785.1 Gekko japonicus
CTTCTTCTTCTTTCACCTCTCCTTCCGAGGTTTTTTTTTTGGTGGGGGGGAGGGTCCAGCCAAGTTCTGAAACGTAATTCCCTCTCACTAGGACAGCAATTTTTAAAATATGTTTTTAGGAGCCATTGGGCTCCAGAACTCTAACAGAGCCCCCATATGAATCGTCCGTCACTTTACACTATCACTCCATTTTAAGGGTATTTATCTCTCAAGAGGAGCTGCGGTGGCTCAAGTG
>NW_015323703.1:0-235 GCF_001447785.1 Gekko japonicus
TGTCCCTGTTGCTGGCGGGCCTGGAGAAGAATTTCCTGTCCTTGCAGTAGAGGCATAATGTTGTCTACTTCCATACCATGAAAAGCTTTACTTGCCCGTTTCCGTACATTAAGCCTGTATGAAGGGGATACGTCATTTTCCTCTTGGCCAGGTCACAAGCATGATGTCTGAACAGGCTGGATAAGCTGTCTGTTGGGGGAATGCCGCAGGTTTGGATTTTATCCACTGAGTGGGG
>NW_015323704.1:0-235 GCF_001447785.1 Gekko japonicus
ACAAGAACAAATAAAATGACGCACCAGGACGTTTCACCTAAAGCTGAAACAGCATCAAGTTCGGTTTGTTTAGGAAAGAGATAAAGTAGAGCAAACAGAGAGAGGGATACTGTCTTTCTTCCTGTGATCTTATCTTCCTTCCTTGTTGTTGATTACCATTTTTTTTCCCCTTCCAATGGAGAGGGAACTTTTTACTTCTTATGCTCTTGAATCAGGAGTGCATGGTTGCCCTCGT
>NW_015323705.1:0-235 GCF_001447785.1 Gekko japonicus
GCCACCCTGAGTCCCAAAGTAAAGGGTCTCTTGTGGTGCTACGGAATCGGGCGCTGGTCTTAAATGTGTGCCATGACTCACCTCCTTGAACCCTCTGGAGCTTTTGTGTGGGATTGGGTTAACTTCTTCGGCTTGGATCCGGCAATGTGGAAGCGGAAACGAAAACCAACTAGGAGCAGTTCCGTTTGCGCAAGATCTCATGCAACACCTGGCATTTTCCTCCTGGTGTACATTA
>NW_015323706.1:0-235 GCF_001447785.1 Gekko japonicus
CTTTCCAGGAGTGTGGGGGTGATGTTGACAGTCATGACATCTCCAAAGTGATGAGATCATGCCGGGGATGTTGTGCGTCAATGCTGTGGTATTTGGGGCAAAACAATATGTTTATCATAGAGTTTTGCCCAAAATACCAGAGCATCACCGGGGATGTTATGATGACATTTCTGTGTGACATCATCCCATCGGGGACATCACACCAGATTGTTGGGGGTGGGGCTTTCCCCCACCA
>NW_015323707.1:0-235 GCF_001447785.1 Gekko japonicus
GGCCGTTCCCTGGGCCACAACAGCTCTCCCAGCAAGGGTTCTTGGGTTCCAGTCCAAAGGGAAAGTCCAGGGCTCAGTAGCCCAATCCAAAATCACAGTCCAAGTTCATGTAACAGGGTTCCAGGACCTTAAGCTAGACAGGCAGCTGGTAGGAATAGCAGCAGGGGTGCAGGCAAGTGGATCCCACGCCGGCTGCAGCCTTATATAGGAGGAGAAGAGGAGATTGGATTTATAC
>NW_015323708.1:0-235 GCF_001447785.1 Gekko japonicus
CTGCTGCCAGTCAGAGTAGACAACACTAAGCTAAATAGACCAGCTCAGCACAAACCAGCTGCAAATGATCACTATGGGACACTGGGAAGCAGGATACCAGACTTGATGGACCTTTCGTCTGATGATCCAGTAGTCCTGCTTTTGTTACTTTGGTACTTGAATCACTGTGGAATACCACCAATGTGCCAAGGAGAGGCTTAACCATGGAACAGGCCATTGTGACACCATAGATTAG
>NW_015323709.1:0-235 GCF_001447785.1 Gekko japonicus
TTTGACCATCACCAAGTCAGTGTGAGCCTACATCTCCCATATCCAAGGGTCTGTATTCAAAGAAAGTGCTTATTCCTTAAAGGTCTCCATGGTTACAAGGAAGAATGGTGTCCAATGGATGCAAGCCTTAGCACTACCATTGCTGAGTGGCAACTGAGGGCCCTGGGCATTACTGGAGGCTGCCATGAGATGGCAGTGGGGGCAGGGTAAAAAAGGTAAAGCTAAAGGTTCCCTT
>NW_015323710.1:0-235 GCF_001447785.1 Gekko japonicus
TTTTTGGAATCAGAGGCTTTTGAGGTGGGTGACTTAGTCCTGCAGATTCCCTGAGCAATCCCATGGCAGAGATAAATCTAGAATTGACATCCCCCTGATGGGGGTGGGTTTCCCCCAATTTCAGGCCCCTCAATATGCCACTGGCCAGGTGGCCAGTGGGGGAACCCACCCCCCGAAGAGCCCTGCTGCTCCTGACATACCCAGTGTGGTGACGTTGCCCGGAGGATGCTCTAGC
>NW_015323711.1:0-235 GCF_001447785.1 Gekko japonicus
ACTAAGCGGAACCTCCATGTTCAGAGGCAACTGCTGAGGAGAAAGTGTCTTGCTTATAGGACTCTTCCAGGGCACAGACTGATTACTGTGAGAAACAGGAGAAATTTGGGGCCTGATTTAGGTTTTTTTATTAGATCCTTAAGCAAACCTGAATCTCATGCGCTTTAGAAAGTTTACGGCTTGGTAACCGTTCTGGTTACCAAAACCAAATACCTTGGCCACCCAATGAGAAGGG
>NW_015323712.1:0-235 GCF_001447785.1 Gekko japonicus
GGACTACTGAAGACGAATAGAATACTGTGTCGGTTCTGCAGACGTTTGACATGCATGCCGGAGGAATTCCATGTGATGTTCTTCAGAACGCTACAGTTGAGAGTCTGGCAACAGAGATACTCTGAAATCTCTCTTGAACACTGAGGAGATGCGACAAATTCAGTGGAACAGCTTTGTGAAGGATAAACTTGTGTCTGGCAGTCTAGGAAGATAAAGCTCACAGATCCATGGCATA
>NW_015323713.1:0-235 GCF_001447785.1 Gekko japonicus
CCAAGTCAGATGAAGAAAAGAGATATCCCTGCCCCGAGCAGTTTATAATCTAATTTCAAATAGTAAGAGGGCAGGAGAAATAATGAGCAAGAGGGTACAAGATGACTCTTCCTTAACCTGTGTTCCAGCTGAGGGGTAAGGCCTAAGGCCCAGGCTCAGAAGTGAACGAGAAGGTGAGCCATGAGTTTGTAAAGAGAAAAGAAGAACAGGGCTGCGTAGATGTTCTGGAAGAAGA
>NW_015323714.1:0-235 GCF_001447785.1 Gekko japonicus
AGGCTGGGGCAGGCTGAGACTCCAGGTCAGCCCCACCCCACAACAAAGGGAGATGACAAGACAGCCCCACCCAAGGGGAAGCCAGACCCCTGGGCTTAAATGCATGGGAGGGGCAGAGGGGGGGTTAGAACCAGGAGGGCAGGTGTAGAAATAGCCAGGGGGATAAAAGAGAGGCCAATCCAGCTGGTCGGGGAGTAGATGCCTGGTGGAGCTTTGTGCACAGAGAGAGAGAGAG
>NW_015323715.1:0-235 GCF_001447785.1 Gekko japonicus
GCCTCTCGACACTGACCTTCCGTTTTCAGCTCACATGGCAAACAGCCATCGACAGACTTTTCCTCCATAAAGGTACCTAATTCTTATGAAAGCTGTGCAAATCTTAAGGGCTCTCATCACTTCATCTTATGCAAAGGAATTCCACCATCGAATTGTGCCCTGTGTGATGATCACCTGCCAATCATCAGCTTCTTTGCATTTTAGGGCTGCCATTAGCCAATGAAAGGGTTAGATG
>NW_015323716.1:0-235 GCF_001447785.1 Gekko japonicus
TTTTTGCAGTAAGCCTTTGAACCAGCACCCCAAAAACACACACACACATACACACTACCCCATGAAGTCACAAGACACACAAGTTTGGTTTAAATTAGTTTATTTAAATGCTTGGTTTGCATCAAATATAATTTACTTTTGGGTATGAGTTACACCTCAGGAACCCCACAGCCCCCAACATTTGGGCAACTCTGCCCTGGCCCCAAACTTAGGGTGCATTCAGATGGGCAGCTAA
>NW_015323717.1:0-235 GCF_001447785.1 Gekko japonicus
ATAGAAATCTCTCCGATTGCATCAGCTAGTCCCACCACCCCAAAACACAAGTAGAGGCTTGATTTGTGAAATGAGCCCACATCACCCTTGATCTCATATGAATGGGCAAGTATGATTTACATGCATTTCTACTTTTCCATTGTGTATACTGGATCCTTAACTTACACTGCAGTCCTAAGGAGAGTAACACCCTGAAGTCAATGGGGTTAGAAAGGTATAACTCTGTTTAGGATTG
>NW_015323718.1:0-235 GCF_001447785.1 Gekko japonicus
TGGACTTGAAGAAAACGGAACCAGGGTACTTTTTCGCCAATTTTTTGTTCTATTTGAGCTTTTGTGAGGGGGAGACCTTTGTCAGTTAGATCGCTCAAACGTGTTATGCCCGCACGTCTCCAAGCTTGAAACGCCTTTTGTTCCTTCCCTGGGGTAAACCATTTTTGGTTTAAAAATGATGATAGACAAGAATTTTTTGAAAGGAGAATCTGTCGTTTTCTGTCCCAGACTTCTA
>NW_015323719.1:0-235 GCF_001447785.1 Gekko japonicus
CGTAGCTGCAGCCTTCCGTCCTGTTTTTACTCATAAGTAACTGCATTATTGGATTACAAGCAACAAAGTAAAGAAATTTTCAAGATTTATTAGTGCACGCATCTTTGAGGAGCATGTTGCCCCGAAAATGGTCAGCGAAAGGAGGATGAACGGAGCGGCCAGAAAAAGAGAGGCTGAGTACTATACACCTATTTTGCTTATTCGGGACAGTTTTCGTCGTTTCCTGGGGAGAATA
>NW_015323720.1:0-235 GCF_001447785.1 Gekko japonicus
GTGTACCTTATGGGTACTTTAAAAAAAAGGACTGCAGTTTATTTTATTTTTATTTTATGGTACTGATTGTCCCCCTTTCTTACTTGGATTCAAGGCAGATGTTAGGCTACAATCTTAAAAACATTTTCCTAGGAGTAGGGCTCATTGAATTAAAGCAGACCTTTCTGAGTAGATCTGTTTCAGATTGTTTCCCCAGGACGTTTCAGGAGGGATTTCCAGTTCCTGGTTCAAACCT
>NW_015323721.1:0-235 GCF_001447785.1 Gekko japonicus
GGCAGAGGGAAGATTTGAACCTGGGTCTCTGGGATCCTTGGCCGACACTGTGACCTGTCCTACACAATTTACACTGTCATCTCTTGCCTCTTTCCTGGGCAGTGAATCCCTCTTGAGTCCAACGGGTCCTCTTCGCACACAAGCCAGCCAAAGTCAGGAACGATGCTTAGTTTGTACAGAGCCCCCATTTTAAGACTGCGCCATTCCCCCCTGTCCTTATCTGGGCTGTGCTACC
>NW_015323722.1:0-235 GCF_001447785.1 Gekko japonicus
GAAAGGTACCCTGGTGCCCTCCAACCAATGCCCCCAGGTTGCCAACGCCAGCCGTACGGCTCCCACCTCCTTGTCCCATACCGACCAATTGCGCTCGGTGGCATTGAATTTACAGGAGACATACCCCAGGGGGTGTAATTTTCCATCCCCTCTCCTGCAGGATCTCCCCCCCCCATGGCCACATCCGACATGTTGACCTGTACGACGAATTTCTTATTTTCATCTGGGTGGGCTA
>NW_015323723.1:0-235 GCF_001447785.1 Gekko japonicus
ATTCCAAGAGCAGAATTGTGGTAAGCTTTTCCTCAGTACAACACAGGCAGCATATGAACTGGTAACTGGTACAGTGAGGTTAGTTACTATTCGGCAAGAGAACACCAGCATTTTGCCAGCATCGTAAATTACAGAACTGCCCCAATGATGATGCCAGGGACTTCTGAGTCAGGTAGTCACCTGGGTAATTGAGAATTATTAGGAAGTTATTTTATTCCTTTTTTAAAAAAGCAGA
>NW_015323724.1:0-235 GCF_001447785.1 Gekko japonicus
CCCTGCGGAGTTGCCGTAAGTGGGTCGCAACTTTATGGAAGCCCCTCCCCCCATTAGCCTTTCGTGCCACTGCGTCACATTTCCTGCCGGCTTGTCACTGACCCACAATCGCAGGATTCTTTTTTCCCATGCTCCCCTGCCAGACCACGCACTCCCCATGCCTGTGTGTCGCATTATTTTCGACTGAATGTAGAACTTTGCATTTCTCTCTGTTGCGTTGCGTTTTCTGAGGTTA
>NW_015323725.1:0-235 GCF_001447785.1 Gekko japonicus
GGGAGACCATTTTTGATTTATTGAAGTTTCTTTGTGAGAACAAATTTATAGCAGAGGGAAGCAGCTTCTGAGAGGAATATCAAATGGTTAAAAGGTTCCAAGCACTCTTTGATGTCATGGCCCCAGTGAAATGCTGGAAAGGATTTGAGGGACGGACACTGTTTATTTATAAAATGAAGATCAGGTACCTACTGTTGGCATAGACCTGGGGCTAGCTCCTGTTTAAGACCTCAGA
>NW_015323726.1:0-235 GCF_001447785.1 Gekko japonicus
AAAGGAAAAGGAAATGGCACCAAGAAGGTCTGGGGACAGAAGGCCATGGATCTGCATAAACACCACTGTCAAACTGTGGGAAACGAGGAGCGTTTTTGGAGATACCTGAAAGCCACCTCACACTGAGGTAAATCCTTTTGGCTTAGCTTCAGGTGATACGGCCACCAAGAATAAATGGACAAAGTACGTGTTGTTTCTGATATCACTTGAACTGAAATGGTAGTTTTTAGCTTCC
>NW_015323727.1:0-235 GCF_001447785.1 Gekko japonicus
GCCTGGCAGAGGCAAACTCCCCCTCCCCCCACCCATGTCTGTTCGCATGTCTGAGCGCTCATGCACTTCCAGAGGTCAGAGGCTGGCATTGCTCAGCACCACCACTGGGGGGCACTAGAGAATGTGCGACAGGGATTCCCAGGCACTGGCTTGTCCAAGGTACCTTGCAGTTTTGCACGCTCCCCTCCTTGCCTCTCCCTGCCCCCCCCTCCCAAAAAATAGCCCTGCACACCAA
>NW_015323728.1:0-235 GCF_001447785.1 Gekko japonicus
TGGCCTGATCCAACACGGGCTTCTCTCTTGCGTTCCTGAGTTCTTAAGGTGTGAAAGACCCTTTCCTGCCTGAGAGCCTGGAGAGTGGGCGGCAGTCCAAGGGGCTGAGTCAGTCGGAGGCAGCTCCACACCCGTTGTTCCTCTGGCCTTGAGTGCTGCAGGCATTTTGCTGCTTTTGAGGAATGCAGGCTGCTGGGTTTTCTGGGGGGGGGGGCGCCCAGCCCAGCCCTCCCCC
>NW_015323729.1:0-235 GCF_001447785.1 Gekko japonicus
TCACTATTGTGGAGAAAAATGGGTTATAAATGAGGTAATTACATCAATTTTGGATTGCACTGGAAGAGTGTGATTCTATGCATTCTTATTTGCAATGAAGTTCCTTTGAATTTGGTAAGTGTGCATATCTGCAAATCTGCAGCTCTAATGTTGATTTCCATATACTGTATTTTATTGTATTTACAAGATCTTACCCTACGTTTCTGCCCCTTAGGGCCACCAAGGTGGCTAACAA
>NW_015323730.1:0-235 GCF_001447785.1 Gekko japonicus
TTTCCTGTTTATTGCAATAAACATTTTAGCTTGTCTTCCTCACTTGGACTTCACGTGTGGTGTTTTTGGGCCTGGGACACGTGAGCCACCGTTTGTGGAACAAAAATGACAGGCTGCTTGACTGGCCCACTGAGGAAACAGGGCAACCTTTAAAATTCACAAGACTCAGAATCCATTTAAGGCTTTACCTCCAGAGTCCTGCTGTGTTTCCAGAAAGGAAATATACTATTTCAGT
>NW_015323731.1:0-235 GCF_001447785.1 Gekko japonicus
ATCCCAGGAAATCTCCAGTGACCACCTGGGGGTTGGCAATCCTACTCTGTTTACATGCATATACAGATATTTATACTTTTTTTCTGTATAGGGGAATATATGAGAATTTTCATAGAAGCACTTTGTGCTGCTAAAAGACTTGGTGTTGGATCCACCCATCTTTCTGTCTGTGCAAAAAGTGAGGAGGGATTTCTTTAACTACCCAAAATGACTGTACTAGGAATCAAGGGATGTA
>NW_015323732.1:0-236 GCF_001447785.1 Gekko japonicus
CCTCTTCCTCCTCTTCTAGTGTCAGATTAGAATCTGGGAGGCCTGGGTTTGAACCCCGCCCCCCATGGAAGCTCAATGGATGACCTCGGGCCAGTCAATCACTTGCAGCCTAACCTACCTCACAGATTTGTTGTAAGCATAATATGAATGGAGGGAGGACAACATTGCAGGGTGCAGGTTTCCTTTAGGGAGAAAGGGTGGGGTATAAATTAATCCTAAAAGAAATCAACCCTGAC
>NW_015323733.1:0-235 GCF_001447785.1 Gekko japonicus
AAAATGGCCCTGGAAAGAGCCCCACCCCGCAATGGAGGGTGAAAGAAGCAAAAGCTGACGATCTTGTGGTGGTAGTGGCTGCTAACTCACCTGCCCCGCACAGGGCTGGGGCAGCTGGTTCCTTCCTGGTGGCATGGGACAAGGGCCACTCTTTACTTGGGGCTGGGGTGGACCCAGTGGGGGGAGGTGGCCCCCCCGGGCCATTGGCCCATCAGAATTTTTCCCAGCAGCCTTA
>NW_015323734.1:0-235 GCF_001447785.1 Gekko japonicus
CTAGACATGGTTTGCTTGTTTATGTTTTGTTTCCTCCCCAAACTAAATATCATTTCATCACTAGAGACATGTAATAAATACAACGTGTGAAATAACAAAAAAATATTCCTAATCATGTTGTTCAGGTAGAGATCCATTTTATGCAGCTTGTCACAGAATATTAGATTTCAAGAAAAGTGGATATTTATTATTGAACATTATGAATATTATTGAATAGTATGAAAATTAGATGTCC
>NW_015323735.1:0-235 GCF_001447785.1 Gekko japonicus
GAATTAAACTTTGTTGGGTCTTAGAGGTGCCACTAGACTCAGACGTCGTCGTCATCACGCGCACTGTCCTTTAGGCAGCACGAGTTATGCAGAAACCGGTTTTGTTTGCATGCATTTTAAGGTGTTCACCCGCATCGAGGCTCTGGAAGTCATGGAGCCGGTGTGCTCATGTGCTCAGAACACACTCTCAGTCCAATGCTCCCTTAAAGCTGTATAGTCTTGTGAGCAAAAATTC
>NW_015323736.1:0-235 GCF_001447785.1 Gekko japonicus
AGAAGGCATTTCAATGCCTTCTGAGCTCACTTGCATCATGCCACCGTGGTGGCACAAGTTGCAACTCAGAAGGCATTTAAATGCCTGCTGAGTTGACTTGTGAGAGTCATGCTAATGTGGTGCTGCAACCCAAGTGGGCTGCCAGAAGGCATTTCAATGTCTTCTGAGCTCACTCGAGTCACGGTGGCAGCATGATTCACAAGTCAATTTAAATGCCTTCTGAGTTGACTTGCGT
>NW_015323737.1:0-235 GCF_001447785.1 Gekko japonicus
TAGGATTGCACTAAAGTGAAGGGATCTCAGTGGATTGCTTCATGTAAATCACTGCTCTAATTGCCAGTGAATAGTTCAACCCCGATCTTGTGTATAACTTCTTGACCTCTTTATTCTACCTTGGAAAAGGTAATAAATTTACTTGCTGGTTAAGTAGTTCCTTTCCTCTTTCCTTTCTTTGAAACTTACCACACCAGGATGGGCTTAGTGCACAGTTTGGTGTAGTGGTTAAGTG
>NW_015323738.1:0-235 GCF_001447785.1 Gekko japonicus
GAGATTGGGCTTATTCAAGACACAGGTTCTGGCCTTTAAATGACTTGGGTCCAAATTACCTGAAGGAGTAATTTCTTATGAAACTTACTCCATGTGTATGAACTGGCCTGAGTCCTGACTCCTGATATCATCCAGGGAAACTTTACTACAGCAATCCATACTTTCAGATATTTGTTCAGTGGGTGCCTAGGGAAGGGCCTTTTCACAACTGCATTTACATTATTGTTGTGTACTA
>NW_015323739.1:0-235 GCF_001447785.1 Gekko japonicus
CCCAATTTCCCACCACCCAGAATTTTCTGGCTATAGCCCTGGGTCAGTCTGCTTTTTTTTTCCCTGGGTTTTCATTTTTGAATTCTCCCCTGTGAACTTGCTAAATTTTAGGTATTCTTGATGTTAAAAGTAACAGCTGATGAGTGGTGAATGGTTTGATTTGCAGAAAGGAATCCTATGAAAACATAATTTTTACACACACACAATTTTGTAAATATATCTTTAAAACATTTAT
>NW_015323740.1:0-235 GCF_001447785.1 Gekko japonicus
ATGAACAATCCACATGTAGCATCGTTCCTCCTTGGGCCTAATTTGCACAATTGTCCCTTGTCCTTTTTTAAAAAATATTTTTGGGAATGGAGTGTTGCGCAGCACGTCTGGAACAGTTGAACCGGCACCTCAGTCACACTTGCACTCACCAGCAGTCATTCCTTGCAACCAGAGGCTTTCCTCTGGTTGCAAGTGTCAACCACAGTGTCAACCACACTGAGACAGCCCAGTGGTT
>NW_015323741.1:0-235 GCF_001447785.1 Gekko japonicus
TGGCTGCCCAGAGGGACCTGACAACCCTAACTCGACTAGATAAGCTTATACCAAACAACTGTTCTACATTGCCAAAGCGATATTGATGAAAAGTGCAAGCATTGAAGAAGGCTCAGTTCAAAGTTCTGGAGCCCTCAGTCGGGATTATTTGGCAGAGAGAAAATGAGCTTTCCCTAAGGAGGCAAAGGTGCAATAGATCCCTCTCTGCCAGGGGTCATTTCCTGCAAAAGCGCAC
>NW_015323742.1:0-235 GCF_001447785.1 Gekko japonicus
CCCATCATGAATAAATGGTATGTTCCTCATTATACACGCTCGCTTAATACCGCGCTTGAGCAACCAGGGGGGATATAAGGAGTCTTCGGAATGAGGAAGTAGATGGCTTTTAAAAAACCCAACAACCTGATTGCAAGAGCAGGCGGGGAGGAGAGGGGCGGAATCGAGAAACTTCGGTTTCTTGCAAATGGAAAGGAAACGAAGCAAGCTAATGGGGAAATTAATCGGGGGGGGG
>NW_015323743.1:0-235 GCF_001447785.1 Gekko japonicus
CTGTGATTCTATGATTCTATCTCTTCCTAGAACACATGTTTAGTCTCCTCTGACCTTCTTGCTAACTTGGTTTTATCTCTCAGGATGACAACCTTTACCCCCAGAATTCTGTTATCTACCCCACATTTTCCACAGACTCACTCCAGTGAGCCAGCTTTTCTTTTTGTTAAGTTGATTACTGCCTGTCAGAAAATAGCATTAAGTTTAATTAACACATTTATTTATATTTAAAATC
>NW_015323744.1:0-235 GCF_001447785.1 Gekko japonicus
GAATTGGTGGTCACAATTAAAAAACACTAGTAGCAATTCAAATTTGACACGAAAAGGTGTGAAAATTCACTAGTAGAGAAAGAGTGAATTGTCCCACCTTTTCTTGATTTCCTCTATTATGTTGCAATAGACTAATGTCTACTGGCTACTTGTGAAATTTGTTGAATTCTTTGGTGGTCTTCCCTTGCACTTTTTATTTCTGTACATATACGCTTGGGGTCCCTATTGTTTGACT
>NW_015323745.1:0-235 GCF_001447785.1 Gekko japonicus
CCCAGCCTGCCTCATGCCTTCTGTTTAAATCTACCCCTTGTGGGCGGGACCTCACTGGACTCACCAATCCTACCCTTCCCAGGGTGAGACTCATGAGACTGGCAGCCCCTGGGCCCAGTGTATTAGGATTTATGTTTAGCAGAGTGCACAAGACTTTTAACGCAGCAGAGCTCATCAGGTCACAGAGTGTGTGCAGGCCTGAAAACAACAAAGTTACATGGAGCCTCTTTATACT
>NW_015323746.1:0-235 GCF_001447785.1 Gekko japonicus
CAAACTATGTAAAATAGAATGGTTCAAGAAGGCATTTTATAAAGGTAATAGCACTATATAATGGAATGGTTCAGGGAGGAGCTTGTATAAAAGGAACATGACTGAGCTATATTAACTGTATGTTATATACTTTGTTTGCTATGTGTATTATCCTGCTCTTAGAGCATTGCTTTCTACCTTAGTAATACCAAATTGTCGTAACCCTCATCTTATTGCATTGTTTATTAGATGTCTC
>NW_015323747.1:0-235 GCF_001447785.1 Gekko japonicus
AGGTCCCATCTGGAGGTTGGCAGCCCTAAAGCCAGCAAGGAAGGGGCCTAAAGAAAAAGAGTTAGTACACAGTATGATGCAGACAAAAGGTATCAAGTGGAGGAGTCCGAGAACAGAGGGGAAAGCAAATGGAGAAGCTGGGCAGCACATGGACAGGACCTTTAGAGGGGAAGAAATCCATGTATTGAGTGGAAATAAACTCCATTGCTGTGCCACAGACCACGACTTGTTCAGC
>NW_015323748.1:0-235 GCF_001447785.1 Gekko japonicus
GTCTCAAAGGGAGTGTTTAGGAAGTAACTATGAATTAAACCATAGAAAGAAAATGCTGACCTCTCCTACCCCCTCTGCTTCCACCCAAGCAGAGAAATGTCTTAAAAGCTAGCCTCAAACTGTCACAAGCATGATGCAAGGCTGAGAATGTGTGCCCTGAAAAACTGCTTGTTTCCTCTTCGCCCAGGGCATAGTTGGGGGTCACCAATATGTGGCTATGACTAAAAAATGCATC
>NW_015323749.1:0-235 GCF_001447785.1 Gekko japonicus
AGAAAGAGAGAGTGACTGGTCTAAGGTTGTCCAGGGAGTTTCAATGGCACAGACAGGGAAATGGCATTAAAGCAAAGCTGCCGTTCTTAGGAAACCAGACTGGATCCATGGCACACATGCAAAAGGAAAAAAAAAGCCATCCCCCACACAAATCCAACCTGGATGAAAGAAGAACTTTTGGAAGGACACATAGCGTCCTTATGCCTCAGCTGGCTATGGAAGGAAGGCGCTGTGA
>NW_015323750.1:0-235 GCF_001447785.1 Gekko japonicus
GGGGGGGGCAAAGTATTTCTCCTCTGAGGGTGCTTGCACATGTTTCAAGTACCACATACACGACTGAGGAAATGGGACAGAATAAAAATGTGTGCACCTCACAGGCAATTATCATGGTACTTTCAGCTTTTGGTGTGGGTGCATTAGGGAGGATAACACCATATCATTGGCCACATAAGAATCCTGCTGGATTGGCCCAAGAGTTCTTATCCAGCCAATCTGAATCTAGAATTGG
>NW_015323751.1:0-235 GCF_001447785.1 Gekko japonicus
TAGAGGCAGACAAATCTCCCAGGAAAGGAATTTCCAAAGCTTTGGCACCACAATGGAGGAGAAGGTCCTTTCTTAGGCTGTCACCCATTTAACATCAGATAGCAAAGGCACGTGAAGCAGGGCCTCCAAAGATAATTATGGTGGGCAAGTGGGTTCATATGGGCAGAGACAGACCTTCAAGTATGCTGGCCTCAAGCCATGTAGGGCTTTAAGATCAATACCAGCACCTTGAATT
>NW_015323752.1:0-235 GCF_001447785.1 Gekko japonicus
AATCGTAATATTACTGTGATCATATTTGGGAAGCCAATGTTGACTCCAAAGCAGCCTGAACATAAAATACAACCGCAGGGTATTGCAGCCTTAACATGGGGATGCGATTCTGAACTCACGAGCGTAAAACTGAGCTGTGGGTACAGCTGGGAAGGGAGGAGAGAAAGGGGATTAATTTCAGGAATCCTACCCTGCTTGTTATTGACCACAACCGAAGGAACAGTAATGTTGATTA
>NW_015323753.1:0-235 GCF_001447785.1 Gekko japonicus
TTAGATCACATCCAGTAGATTACTATGATAAACTTTATGCATTATGAATCTGGCAATTGTTCACAGGCATGGTAGACCAGACAGCTTTAGAGGACTGGATACAAAAGGTTGTCTAACACCTATGCTGAGAGATCTGTATTGGCTATCAATTTGTTTCTGGAGGAAAAGGAAATTTGATCACAGAAGAAGAGTTAGGTAAATACAACATAAATTTAACTTGGTGGCAAAAGACAAC
>NW_015323754.1:0-235 GCF_001447785.1 Gekko japonicus
CTTCTGGTATTAGCATTTTGGCTGCCCAAGACAGACATGCCTATTTTATTTTCAACAGTGTATCCCCACGGATGCCAGGTCACAGCTGTGAATGGGACATGCCCTGGCTTTTCTAGTCATTTTCTGTGCCCCTTTGTCAACAGGGCATGATTTTCATACTATAATGAAAACACTGAGAAAGTTGCACCTAACTTACTCTGTTCACTAGCCAAAGGGGACGAATGCTACCCCCCCC
>NW_015323755.1:0-235 GCF_001447785.1 Gekko japonicus
GCATAGAAATATCCTAAATAAATAAATATAACATTTCAAGACTTCTTTGTTTAAATGTAAATCATTTTGGCAATAATTAATATTCTATAATGTGTTTAATGACAATATATTATTAAACCATTCAATGTTTTCAAGTGTTGTAAAGTTTAGTTTTATATCCAAACTTGCTGGTACTGCTACCTGTTGTGACTCTATGAGAGAGTTTCTGTAAAAATAACACACCCCTGCTTACTAC
>NW_015323756.1:0-235 GCF_001447785.1 Gekko japonicus
GATGACATCACTTCTGGTGTGACCTGGAAGAGCTGGCATTGCACTGGGGTGATGCTTTAAGCACTTGCTGAAAACACTAGTTTAGGGGCAAGTGCTAGAGTGTCATCCTGGTATGATGCTGGTGCTTCCAGGACATGCCAGAAGTGCAACGATGATTGCTGTCCCCTGTTTGGATGGCCTGCTGTTAGCCTAATCACTCTGATTTATTATCAATTATTGGGGAATATGAGTTATT
>NW_015323757.1:0-235 GCF_001447785.1 Gekko japonicus
TCTTGGAAGCAAAATCGAATTAACCTTAAAATGCTAACACAAGCTGTTGCCTGTGAGATCAGATGCATGAAAAAAAGCCTCCAGTAGGCAGATTTCTGTGTTGACTCATTTCGCGCATTTGAGAAAGAACCAGGAGCCGTCTGTAGGGGAGGGGATAATGCTGGATATTCTCTTTCAAGGAATGTCAAAAGAATATACTGAATAATCCTGTGGGTCTATGTGTGATCCTTTAACT
>NW_015323758.1:0-235 GCF_001447785.1 Gekko japonicus
AATGGAATGACTGCAGCATGGGAGTGACACGTGTACTCTGCCTAGCTCCTGGTAACTGAGCTGCAACGTTCTGCACCAACTGGAGTCTCTGAGTCGACTTCAAGGAGAGCCCTATGTACAGTGCATTACAGTAATGTCATTTTGATGTTACCACTGCAATCCTGGTGGCCAGATGGGCCTTGGCTCTCTTCCAGGCTGCACTGAATTGGAAGCTTTATGTTTTGTGTGTGTGTGT
>NW_015323759.1:0-235 GCF_001447785.1 Gekko japonicus
TCCTTCCTGTCTTTGCTGTGGGAGTCACCAGCCCTTCGGTTCTGGTAACTCCGAAAGCAGGTAAGCTATTCTATAATCTACAGCTATACAGAACAACAACTATGTAACAATGCAAAACAAGTAAGAAATGTTAATTGTAGAAGTTAAGACAGGAAGGAGTGCTGTAGAGAACTGGTTGTTTGACGGGATGACTTGCTGACGATGACCTGGGAGGGACAAGATGTCCTCCTTTCCT
>NW_015323760.1:0-235 GCF_001447785.1 Gekko japonicus
TCTTTCTCACAGTCATACACCAGCCTTCCGTAAAGAAGCTTGAGGAGGCCTTGTATTTGGGATCATCCCCTTTTATTATCACAGCTGTGCAGTAGGTTAGATTGAGAGCATGGGTGTTTTTGTTCAAGTTCTTAATGTTCACGTCCGAGCAAGTATCTGAACCCGTGTCTCCCTGGCCCAAGCCTGAACTATAATCCTGTTCATGTTCGCTTGCTACTGACATCCTATTGAAGTT
>NW_015323761.1:0-235 GCF_001447785.1 Gekko japonicus
AACATAATGGAAGAAGCCCTGTTGGAGATGCCAAGGATTAGACATGAGACTTTAGTGTGCAGAGCATGTGTTTCAATTCCTCGGCAATGCACTGCAGCCACAAGTTTGCCGGCTCTTTCGAATGAAACGTGAACTGTTTATCACAGCTCTCTACTCAAGGAAAACAAGTTGGGATACCTACAGGCCCAGGTGTTGCTCAGCTTGCATTTAGGGGGTAGCGTGTTGCTCTGAACAG
>NW_015323762.1:0-235 GCF_001447785.1 Gekko japonicus
CAACTTGATGGCACTTCCCACCACCATTGTCAGATCGGATGTGGTCATGTGGACCATGAATGCAGAAAAGGAATCCTTCAGCAGTGTGAAAAGATCATTTTATGAAATCGATCTGGGATTCTAAACTACAAGGGAATCCAGATTCAACCATAGTCTTTTTTAGTCACCTGAAAGCAGCCAGTGTGATTCAGTCATTGAGATAGCAGCATGTGGTATACAAGGATAATTTCCCCCA
>NW_015323763.1:0-235 GCF_001447785.1 Gekko japonicus
CCCCCCCCCCCCCCCGGCCCAAGGTCTGATGGATCCCAGCCTGTCTCCAGCGCAAGCTTGCTTTCCCTGTCTCTGGTCCTGTAGATGCTAAGTACCTTCTTACAAAAGCACAAGATGGCTCAGTCCAGACATGGCAAGATAACCAACCAGGGTTTAATTACGCTAACCATGGTTAGTGTGATTGTCTGGACTGTGGCTCTACTAACTGTGGTTAGTTAAAACTTCCATCACATCC
>NW_015323764.1:0-235 GCF_001447785.1 Gekko japonicus
GTGAGGCGCCTGAATCGATTAGCCATGATATATTAGTGGTCTCAGCAGTAACAACCACTGAAGCCGAATGCTTTGCTGCCTGTCCTTTTTTATTGCGTTCCTGCTTTTCAGGACAGGTAGACAGAAGGTGTTTTGTTTACCCACAACAGTAACATTTCTTTATTCTAAGTACAAAAGAAGGTTGAGGAGAAAAAACTTCTGGTATTTCCTTGGCAGTCGTCCCAGACTCCTTGGC
>NW_015323765.1:0-235 GCF_001447785.1 Gekko japonicus
CTAAACTGTCTGGGCTCAATACCTGCCACAAGTCCGCCGCAGTACAGAAAAGCTACAGGGTATGGGGAACAAATTCAACTTCTTAAGAATCTCAGCTCATTAAAAAAAAACAAGACTGAGAACACACCCCTGGCCCTTCTGGCTGCAAATGTATCGCAGCTGCCAAGTGTACAAGCTTTGCTTGCTGAAATCTCAGAAATAAGAGCAATCACTCTGATTTTTATGGGCAGCGGCG
>NW_015323766.1:0-235 GCF_001447785.1 Gekko japonicus
GAATTCCATTCCTGATCACACGAAGGTCTCGGGCGCTCTTCTATCTGCTTGTGCTGTCCCCTTCCGCCAGCAGTTTGAACTGACTCAAGTCCACCTTCTGGGGTTTGGAAAGCACTTAACACAGACATCAGTCCACACCAAGCTCTTCTTGTAGCTTCCAGTTTTTCTTATGGAGCACATCACCCTGCTGCTTAGCCTGGTAGTTCTCAAACCGGGGGCACCAAAAGTGGGCTGC
>NW_015323767.1:0-235 GCF_001447785.1 Gekko japonicus
CGCCCCAGCCTCTGCCGGCAGCCCCGGGTGGTTTGGAAATCTGGATTTCTGAAAACTTAAATGGAGAACCTCAGTCTGCAAACTTCTTCCTGAGGAGTTGGGCTCATCTGTTGCATGACTAGCGGGAGGGGGTCGCCGGGAGGGGCAGGAAGCGGGGAAGAGGCTGTGAGCGAGGGCAGTGGGCACGCAGGCGTGGAGGCGGAGCCCGTTTCTCCTTTGCCTGCAGGTGGGGGTG
>NW_015323768.1:0-235 GCF_001447785.1 Gekko japonicus
CACCTTTATTAATAGTTCTTACTTCACTACAAGAGTACAACATCTGGGAAAATCTACTAATTGGCACAAATAAGACACATTTTTAAATACAAGAAAGCAACAAATAATCTTTTTGGCGCAAGTGTTTACACCAAAAGGATGTGGCCCCTAGACTGAAGGCCATTTTGAACCAACAATGAAAAGAGACACAGAATGCAGAAACATAGTATAATAAGGTAAAGGTAAAGGTTCCCTT
>NW_015323769.1:0-235 GCF_001447785.1 Gekko japonicus
AGCAAGAGCTGGCTGAAGGTGTTGAATACTGAATCCAAAGGGAGCCAAGGGGCCTCCATGTACTGTATCAACATTGGCTGGCAGGTTGTGGCAGCGTGACATGACTTTATCAGCAAAAAAGCTTGCAGATGCCTCACAGCTAATGGCCAAATTACTAATATTTTGTGTCCTCTTAGCAAGAGAGGTTAAAGAACAAAACACCCTAAACCAGGGGTGTCAAACTTAAGGCCCGTGG
>NW_015323770.1:0-235 GCF_001447785.1 Gekko japonicus
CAGTTTCTTTACCCCAGCACGCGTGAAAAGATTCTACGGGAGGCAAGAGTAAACGGGCACCTCGACTACGATGGCACTCAAATTTTGGTTTTACTGGATCTATCAACGGAAACGCTGGAGAAGAGAAGAAGTTTGAAACCCTTCGCTACAAAGCTATTTGAAGCACGGATTAAGTTCCGATGGAGTGCGGCCTCCAACATCCAAGTCTACAAAAACGGCGCGCTCCTCCAGGCAA
>NW_015323771.1:0-235 GCF_001447785.1 Gekko japonicus
TTCACCTGGTGCTGGAAGCGGAACAGGTGTATGGCTAATGTAAGGCAAAATACCAAACAAATGATTTTTTCCAATTGAATAGCAACACCCTGTCTCATTGTGACACAAACCTCAGCTACTTGATCCTCTTGTGGTATCCGTGCCATGTCTTGGGTACCCACTTCCAAGTTGTAGGAAATTTTAAAGAAGTTCACAACAGGGAATGTAGTTAAGAACATAACATAAGAACATAAGA
>NW_015323772.1:0-235 GCF_001447785.1 Gekko japonicus
GACGAAGAATCCGGATATTAACTTCATTTTGTAGCTCTTCCTCGGTATTAATTAAAGCAATGGTTTTGAATAATGTGTCTGTTCAGAACAATAAGATTACAATCTTCTGAGGCAAACAAGGGCTGTATGGACTTCTAAGGTAACGTACATGGACAATGCTTCATCAACGGGCAGCTGTTCACAAAATTTTTTGATAAGGCTTCTCATAGAGCAGTGATGGCGAACCTTTTAAAGA
>NW_015323773.1:0-235 GCF_001447785.1 Gekko japonicus
TGCCTCTTCTGCGACTTAGCCGATAACTCCATAGGTACTTCTAAATTCAAAACGCGGAGCATGGAGTTTCCTTCCTCAATAGATGCCGCTCGATATATTTTCCCATTGTGGGTGATTTGTAAAACAAAGGGTGAAACCCACTTATAGCGTTTATTCGCTTCTTGTAGTCGAGATGTCACAGACTTTAACTCCCGCCTTTTTTCCAGCGCTTCGGGGGGGAGATCGGGGTAAACCT
>NW_015323774.1:0-235 GCF_001447785.1 Gekko japonicus
GCAGAGGCAGGCAATGGCAAGCCACCTGTATTCACCTCTTGCTGTGACAACCCTATGAGGTCAGTCTCTGCGACTTGACGGCAATTCCTGCCACCATGGGAGTTGTATCTCACACACACGCACACACACCCCTCTATCATTTCAGTGTTCTGCTTGTAGCCTCCTGTTTAAATAAAGAGCGAACAAAGCCATTATTCCAGGTGTAATCCAAATATGGAGTTCTTGTGTGCCCCTG
>NW_015323775.1:0-235 GCF_001447785.1 Gekko japonicus
TTCTCAAGAATTTGACTTTTGTTGAATAGCCTCCAGTGAGAGATTCTCAGAGCACGACCTCTGTGAGTCAGATGCTAGGTGAAGACAGTTTTTGGTCCAGTGGGCTTTTAATTAAGTTGTTGTTATTGGTTTTTTGGTTACTGCTCCTTGGCTTGGAGGACTCTGGTTTTATCCTCTTTTTGTCTTTTTAATGCATATCTATTTTGTTATTTAAATAAATAAATAAATAAATAAA
>NW_015323776.1:0-240 GCF_001447785.1 Gekko japonicus
TGAGAGCAGAAGAGGGAGAATAGGGCTCCGTGTATCAACAGTAAGGAACATCCTCTGGCAGATTACGAGGGTGAAGGATGGCTGGAAGGAACCTCTAAGGAGCCACTGAGGAATCATAGAATCATAGAGTTGGAAGGGACCTCCAGGGTCATCTAGTCCAACCCCCTGCACAATGCAAGAAATTCACAGATACCTTCCCCCCCACACCCGTAGTGACTGCAGTTCCATGCCCAGAAGATG
>NW_015323777.1:0-235 GCF_001447785.1 Gekko japonicus
TACTTATTTAAACATTTATATCTTGCACTTTCTCCTCGAAGGGGACTGGATGTGGCTTGTAAGACAATATATCACGCTGGCACCAGCCCCCCCGCCCATTTGTACATATTCCCCCCAAAACACTCACATGTTACCTGTTGCCCTAGACCAAATGCCCTGCTTTACGTGCCCTCCTGGAAGATCATTTGTGAAACTCACCTTCTGATCTTCCCCACGGAGAAAGCCCATGCTGTGA
>NW_015323778.1:0-235 GCF_001447785.1 Gekko japonicus
AGGAAGCAAATCCATACAGGCTTGCTCTGGAATCTGGATTGCCAATACTGCTATCTTTTGCGGGGGGGGGTGGATCTTACAGGACGAGTTCTATAGATTCCATAATCAGGTGAGCTGGTCAGTTATGACAAGGGAAGTGCATCACCGATTGGAACTGTTAAAGAAAAGAGTAACTATGTGAGCAATGGTAGCTCCTGGTGGTGACCCATAGTAAGCCACTGTGTGAAGATCACCA
>NW_015323779.1:0-235 GCF_001447785.1 Gekko japonicus
CAAATTACAGGATACTTTACAGAGCAAAAAAGGCGAATCCTTGGCCCTTTTTTTAGATTGCAGGCAAATCTGGGGGGAAAGGAGAAATGGGAGGAGGCATGGGAAACAGCAGGGGCACACAGGAACGAATATATGGAAATATATATTCCTGAGATTCATTTCAGTTGAGACAGTAAGTCAGAGGCTTTGGGGGAAAAGTGGGCTTTGAGGAGAAATTTGAAGGAAGAGAAGCAGC
>NW_015323780.1:0-235 GCF_001447785.1 Gekko japonicus
GGACTTGTGGATCTTCTCTCCCCCACCACTAGGTGCCTTCTAACAAATATTTTAGTTGTCAAGAACATGTTTTTATTCCAGGCCTTAATCATCAGAAAGAGACACAGGCTGTTGCTGGTTTCTTACCCATGTCATTTCTTTGGCGTCCTTGTTGCGAAATTAATTTTATTTGTGTGTGATATCTCATCAAGTCATTTGTGACTTATGGTGACCCTATGGATGAATGACCTCCAAA
>NW_015323781.1:0-235 GCF_001447785.1 Gekko japonicus
AATTGAAAGTCTTCACTGTGGACCAGGACATGACCCAAGGACTTTGTAACATGTAGTTAGGGCATCAGCTTTGAAGCTCATTCAATGGCTTGGTTCAAGCCTGACCTGAACTCAGCCTATCTCTTAGCCTGAACAAATGCATCCATTTGTTAAGGACCTGCTAAATTGTATATAGCTCAGTCATGAAGATGAACTGATAGTTATGTTGGCATGAATCTGGTTCTTTTCTGTGCTC
>NW_015323782.1:0-235 GCF_001447785.1 Gekko japonicus
ACTAAAATTTTGGGTGCTTTAAATACAGAAATATGCCATTGAATCATTCAACAGAAAAGGACCATGCTGCAATGGGTGATTATGGTAGATCCAACCAGCTTTTCCACTGGGGTAAAAGGGAGGAAGGGCCCCTTTGAACAACAAAAAAACATTGTATATTGGGGAATCATGGACCCTGCATGAGCCACAGCCATGTGGGATGGAGACTGTAGAAAGGAAGAGAATTCAGTGAGAC
>NW_015323783.1:0-235 GCF_001447785.1 Gekko japonicus
CAGCTTAGAGGGAACATTGGTCACGAGCCCCTACTTTTGGTGCCTCCTGGAAGGACTCTTTCCTAGTGTGCCTACACAGAGGGCAAGCAGCCTGTATCTCCGGCCTCTCCTTGCACAGATGCTGAGAGGAGAAGCAGGACAGCAGAATGATGTCACTCAGGAATGGAGGCTGGTTCGGAGAGACTAGTTCACACTCTTGCTGTCACATGACTGAGCTTTCACGAGACTTCCTACC
>NW_015323784.1:0-235 GCF_001447785.1 Gekko japonicus
ATTTTTCTAAAACCTCTAATCTGTACAAACTAGATGCCAAGGAACAACAATCAGCTCTAAGCTTTCAGCCTCAAATATCTCAATTTAAAACAATCTGTGGCTGGTTGTATTTCTTGGACAGGAAGGGCTGTGTCTGAATCTTATTGCCCTTTATGATCTGCACTAGATTTACACATCGTCAAGGGAAAGAAACTGAAATGGCCTCAGACTAGCTATCACAAGTAAGGAGATTAGG
>NW_015323785.1:0-235 GCF_001447785.1 Gekko japonicus
GCACAGCCAATCAAGAGTCCATCAGAAGCCTTGCAGGGCAGAAGAGCTCCATCAGACTGGCCCGCTTGAGCAGAAGAGCTCCTATAAAACGGACAGGATTTTTCAATGCAGATCTGCCCCTGTGGGAACAGTTTTGCATGGGCTGTGCCGTTTCCTCCCGTGATTTAAATTGCCCCTCTGAAGCTGGGATTAGGTCTGGAGGAGAAACCACCATCCCTGCTCCCCCCTGAGTTGC
>NW_015323786.1:0-235 GCF_001447785.1 Gekko japonicus
CTTTACTCTGAAATGCAGAAATGGCTCCTCATGCATTGGTGTCTAAATACTCCTGATTGAAGTCAGTCGTGGTCATGTCTTCCGCAGGGCGATCCTGGAAAGGACGGGAAACCAGGAGCACCTGGCCGGGCAGGTGATCCAGGACCTGTTGGAGAACCGGGGTTACCTGGCAAGATCCGAGATGGAGAACGAGTGAGTCCCAGCACTCTAACTTGATACAGTTCCAAATTTGGGG
>NW_015323787.1:0-235 GCF_001447785.1 Gekko japonicus
GATTACAGAATATGCCCTAGCAACAAGCATACACTCACCCACTCACCCGTTCTCCCATTCATCCAAATGTCTGGCTAAGCCTTTGGTGCTGATGGGTCAGGAGAGAATTTTGTGGGAGGGTTGCTGCCTCACAGGTATCTGCTTTGCCTCAAGTATCCTTCACACTTAGAGTCCATTCTTCTTTCTCACTGCCTATGCTGGCCCATCAGGGGGTCTTTCCTCACAGCCTGGTGAT
>NW_015323788.1:0-235 GCF_001447785.1 Gekko japonicus
CCCTGTAATGGATTACCTGTCTCATCAGCAGTTTATCCCCCCCGAGTGGTCCCAGTATCACAAGTGGATCTAACGTTTGGATTACTATTTCCTCTCTATGTCCCATTTTGGTCTGCTCTCTCCCTATTTGTCAGATACTCAATCCTCTTCCTCTCTTCTTTCATATCATATCTAAACTCTCCCTCACTTTTCAACCTACATGGATACCTATACACAAAAACGGTTTACCACGCTA
>NW_015323789.1:0-235 GCF_001447785.1 Gekko japonicus
GGGCTTGCCAGTGTTGCTGTTGTGGGCTGCAGTGGCAGGGGCGGGAGGGAGAAGGCTTGCCGGCTTGGGAGCCACGGGAAATACTCCCCCCCTCAAGTATCGCGGGTCCCGCTTCTTGTAATAATATAACAGGAGTTGAGGAATTGTGCCCACAAGTGGGTGTAAGATTAATGACCATAGCTGCATTTTTGAAGCTGCCCCATTGCCTTGCCATCATTCTCCCCCATCTCAAGGA
>NW_015323790.1:0-235 GCF_001447785.1 Gekko japonicus
GGTGTGTGCCGGAAGTGACATCACTGTGTTGCCAGGGACAGAGGCCTAGGCCTCAGTTTGCCGCTGCTAAGTCCTCCCCCCCGTCAGCTGGCTGAACGGCACCCAAAGCAGGGGATTCCTGGTGGGGTCTGGGATCTAATTCTAATATTTATTTTAGTTTTCGTTTTAATTTTTTTTATGACTCCTCTAGATATGGAGGGAGAAGTTTTCTGATCAGTACAGGGCCACTGGACTC
>NW_015323791.1:0-235 GCF_001447785.1 Gekko japonicus
TTTACTCTCTAAGAAGTTACATAGACTGTCTGGAAGTACATGAGCAGAACTTATGAACAGGGTGTGCTAACAGGGGAGTTTTGTGTAGGAGTTTAGTGGGGAAGTTTGAGCAGGACAAGAGAGGACCCCAGACATGAAGCTTCTTGAAAAGTACACAAATTAAGTTCCTGTACAAGTTCATAATCATGGCAAGGAAATCGGAGTGCTATAGATTCTTCTCCTCAGTACAGGAATC
>NW_015323792.1:0-235 GCF_001447785.1 Gekko japonicus
TGGGCACAAAAAGGTCTCACCTTCTGCCCTTACAAAGGATGCATGGAACCTGTGAAGTACCCTTGCAAGTCCCCAAGACTCCCCAGACACCAGTTCAAGAAGTGTGGGCCTAGAATAAGTTGTGTCAGGTAGGGAGCTGTAGTGGGATCCTTTCAGTACAGACAATATTCAGCAGATGCCCAGAAGAAAGTTGGCTTTCCTGTCCATACCCATGGGTCCTCTCCTTCTTTGATGT
>NW_015323793.1:0-235 GCF_001447785.1 Gekko japonicus
AGACCAGAGTTCAGGAATCCATATAGCAGTCCAGGGCAGAAGCAAGACAAGGAATCCAGAACCAGTATCGGCAGAACTGGCACCGTCTTTGCACTACATACAAGTGGCTCAGATGGCAGGCTCCAACCGGGAGGCAGCAGTTGTATACGTCCTGGCTAAATTTCACTGGGCCATCCAAGTGATCCCAGCGATTCTCACAAAATCTTTCTAAGCAGAACCTGAAGATATCTGAAGA
>NW_015323794.1:0-235 GCF_001447785.1 Gekko japonicus
TTGTGACTTAGATGTTCTATGACAATAACTACATGGCAGGCAGAAATCAAACAGGCAAAATACTTGAACTATCTAGTGTACATAAAAAAGAATACACTCTTTTGCTTTTAGAATGTGTCCTGTTTTGTCTAGCAAATTGTTCCAGAAATTATTTACTTCCTCACAAGATCAAAAGCTAGGAGCATATGTTCTAGAGTAATGTCAGAACAAGTTGATAATTCCAAGATCCAATTTG
>NW_015323795.1:0-235 GCF_001447785.1 Gekko japonicus
TCGCAAGCGCGGCCCCAGAGACGGAGGAGCCCGCGCGGGCCCCCGAGAGACCCAAGGGCACCAGAGAGAGACACACACACACACCCGCAGAGACCCTTCCTCCCCCGTCGCGGCGGGTACCTTGGGCGGCCTGATCTTGCAGATGCCGGTTTTCTCGGCCAAGGGTCGGATGCGGCCGATGAAGCCGAGCGGGTCGCTGAATTCCTCCCAGCTGGGCTCGAAGACGGGGCACTCG
>NW_015323796.1:0-235 GCF_001447785.1 Gekko japonicus
CGTTGCCAGCCTCCCGGCGCGGCCTGGAGGTCTCCCGGAAGGGCGACTGTCCGCCGAGCTACGGGAGTCCGTTCCCCTAGAAGAGCTAGATTTGAGCCTTAGAGAGTAACACTGACGAGTCAAAGTTCCCTTCCTCAGAGCTGCTTTGAGTCTCGGAAGCTCAAATCCTGGAAATGGTGTTACTCCCGCGATCACCCGCATGGAATAATCCACTTTCTGTGCGCTTTCCAACTGG
>NW_015323797.1:0-235 GCF_001447785.1 Gekko japonicus
GGGGGCTGATCTGTCGGTGTCGTGGATCTGTTGGGAAGGTGTGGAATTATTTACTTGCTTCCTCTAAGAAGTAGTGTTTTAGCCTCTATATACCCTTGTGGGACAGATTAGGCTGAGAGACTGCCTTACCTAAGGCTACCCTGGGAAGCTGATGACATCCAAATCAGTGTTCTCTTTCCTATAAGGGGTGGGGCGATTCCTCTGTGACAGTTAGGGTTGCCAACTCTGGGTTGGG
>NW_015323798.1:0-235 GCF_001447785.1 Gekko japonicus
TCTCTCTCTCTGTGTCTCTATGCCTGACACTTGTTCTCCCTCTTTCTGCCTCCTCCACTCATCACTACTTCTTTCTGCCACCCAGCTCCCCAGCAGCTCCTTTTACAACAACAGTGATGGTGACTCTCCCACCTAGCAGCTTCCCCCCTCCACAGCAGCAGCAGTGGCAACTCTCCCAGTCCCACCCAGCATCTTTCCCATCCTGGTGCTTACAGCTGACCAAACTCCCTGTCGA
>NW_015323799.1:0-235 GCF_001447785.1 Gekko japonicus
AAGGGAACATTGGACAGTATAAATTAATTCGATAAAACAGTTTGGATGTACTTGGCTAGGTTTGGCAGTACGGGCATAATCATATGTATATATTTAACCACGGGTTAGCTAAGAGAGCTTGACTTTTTTAAAAGCAAGGCAGCGAATAGCTGGAACAGTCCAGGAGATTAAAGAGGTCAGAAGAGACAGGGCAGAGTTCAAAGGTTGTCTGCCTACCTGCCCAAGAGGACTTTTG
>NW_015323800.1:0-235 GCF_001447785.1 Gekko japonicus
GAAACCAGGGCAAGTATGATGACTATTAAATTTAAAAGGGAAAATGAGTTAAAATAAATTTAAGCAAAATTTAAACCTGTTGTAACAACGAGAAGTTATCAATAAGGCAGCTGTGCATCTTTAGGCGGTCGCCCAAATACAAACAGGCGATGGAAAGCTGGAGGTCAGTTCGGACTCACGGGGTCCAGCGTCTCCACTACATCACCAGCAGCTCCCCCCATGCAAGGCAAGCAGA
>NW_015323801.1:0-235 GCF_001447785.1 Gekko japonicus
AATATGGGAAGAGGCAGCCATTCAAGTATCCATCCCCAAATCATTTAAGGCCTTACGGGTAAGAATCATGCCCTTTAGGCAAGACTCTTTTCCGCTGGAGTACCATCTCGTGTTGCAAGAACTACACTAAGAATGGAGTTTGCTCAACACCCACTGGAATCTAGGGCTTGGCTTTGTCCTTTTAATCTGAGGCCCCAGTCAGACGTGCCAGAAAACGCGGGGGGAAGCGCGGCTA
>NW_015323802.1:0-236 GCF_001447785.1 Gekko japonicus
TTTTATGTTTTCCAAATGGCTGTACAAATCGGATGGGCTGTTCTCCAGAGAATGGTCATCAGTATGTGCAGCAGTCTGTTTTTTCTTTGCCTGCATCTTGTTATGTAGCGTTGAAAGGTTCCAGGTTCAAATTCTCCATCTATAAACTATAGTGGACGTACAGATGGGACTGTGTGTTTTACCTGCACAAGCATGTATAACAACAATACAATTTTTGGGCAGGAACGCACAGGAAC
>NW_015323803.1:0-235 GCF_001447785.1 Gekko japonicus
CCTTCAGCTTGCAGCTCTGGTGAGGAGAAGCCTTGGAGTTCAGAAGCCCACACCCCATGACTCCCAGCCTGCAATCCCCAATCCTCCTGGTAGAACACCACCCTGTGATGTGCAATATAAAACAATGGCAAGGGATGAAGTGCCACAAGGGTGTACTGAAAAAGAGAAACAAAAGAACAGGAGAAAACAATGGCTATATCCAGGGCGTTTTTTGTGGAAAAAGCCCAGCAGGAAC
>NW_015323804.1:0-235 GCF_001447785.1 Gekko japonicus
GAGAGTCCCCAGCCAGACGGTGACATTTTACACACCCAAAGCAATCACATGGACACAACCTACCTGCTTGAGGAATGCTCTGCATATTTGGGTTTTGCTTCACGTTTCCTGTTAAATACAGAAGACCAGAGAAAGGATTTACTGTTCTAATCTGAACTCACTATTCTGAATAAAGGCTCTCTTTTCAAACAAATTTAAAGAAAGAATTCAGTCCTAAGGGGAAACTTGAAATATT
>NW_015323805.1:0-235 GCF_001447785.1 Gekko japonicus
GGGTGTCCCGCCTCCGGTAGGGAGGGGCCGTCTGAGCGGGTCTGCGGCCGGGGCTGTAGAACGCCGGGGGCGGGATTCAGCCATCCCTCTTTCAAAACGGCAAGTTTCTAGACCTTATGGCCGCGAAGCCCTGAACACACGTGGGCAAGAACCACTGAGATGCCGGAAACCAGGGTGGGAACTTGGCGGTGGAAACGGCTGTCACATCGTAGCTGACTTAACGGCGACCCTGTGA
>NW_015323806.1:0-235 GCF_001447785.1 Gekko japonicus
TTTTGGATATTCCCACACAGCTCTATGCATGGACCCCACTTTTTTTTTTTCAAGTGGGTGGAGAATCCTGAAGGAGATGTGACAACACAGCAGGGGAAGGGAGAGGGGGAAATCAAATGCGCCTATTGTCTGAAAGGGAAACCATGGAGAGAAAATGAATTAACCTGCACTGTCTGGAATCTTGGTTGCAATTGCAATTTGAACAACAGATAGATTCAGGTGGGTAGCCGTGCTG
>NW_015323807.1:0-235 GCF_001447785.1 Gekko japonicus
CTGAACATTGTTATCTGGGAAACCATATCACCCGAAGGGAGGGACAACATCTCAGCTGGCTTCACCAGCAACTGGTGAGGTGAACGCCTTTGTATTTTCTTTAAAAAGAAAATAAAACATTGTCAAATTACACAATGCTTGAGTTCTAGAGGGTACTAAGCTGTATTAGTAATATATTGAGCCAGAAGAACTGAAACGTGTTTTTAAAGGATGGATAGGAATAGGCTACACATTT
>NW_015323808.1:0-235 GCF_001447785.1 Gekko japonicus
TCTTCTTCTTCTTCCTGAGAACCTTGGATCCTCTGTCGACAGGCTGGTCAACGCACCCGAAAGACAACATATCCACCATTCCTAATCTTCCCCTGCACAGGCAAGGGTGTATACTGAAGAACACATTCTGGTTCACGTGTGGTCGTAGCTAACAGGCCCATGAATACAGTGTGAGCCTTGAACATACCCAGAATCCTCTACAGCAGGACGGGAGTTCCAAAGGCCTCCCACATGA
>NW_015323809.1:0-235 GCF_001447785.1 Gekko japonicus
TTCGCCTAGCGGGTGAGCCGGCCCTGTGCCCACCCCTGGTCAATCACTGTTTCATTTCCATTTTGCCACTGGCAAATGTTAAGCATAAGCACGAATGTGCAAGAACTGTGGCAACTCATTCCTTCCCAAGTCCCGCGGGGAGGCATCTACTGTGCATGTGTGCAAATGCCCAACTGTTGGCCACTTTGGGTGTCCCCCCCCTGCCTTTTCCTCATGTGTTTTGCTCCCTCTGGGA
>NW_015323810.1:0-235 GCF_001447785.1 Gekko japonicus
ACTTGGAGCAACACATACCCATGCTGTGACGCTCTAGTATTATATGTTTCTTTGATAACAAATGATGTAAAGTTTGGCAATGAAATACATAGATGACATAGGAGCAATTCTGGCAGAGGAGGAATTGGGAAAGATCCTGCTCGTTAGCAGCAGCTGAATAAAATCTTGCTGAGTTTGTTCTCCTTTATGCCCAAAATTAAAAGCACCTGGGTGCGGCCACTGAGGTGCAAGCCCT
>NW_015323811.1:0-235 GCF_001447785.1 Gekko japonicus
CTGTCGCTTCTCCAACATCTTCAACTTGAATAAACACAGTGGCTTGTACTCGACTACCCCGCTCTGCAAAGTTTGAAACCTTCTTCCAGTTTGAGGAGCCTTCTTCCAATGGAATTGGGTCTTCTACCAAAGGAAGACCCATTTCTGTCCATTCGTTGGCTGAAGGAAGGCTTCAAAGTTTGCTGAATGGATTGGTAGGATACAACTTGCTCCCTCTAAGCTGTGGAGGCTTGTG
>NW_015323812.1:0-235 GCF_001447785.1 Gekko japonicus
ACTAGGGAGTAATTTGCCCTGATGGGGAAACTTGTGTGAAGCCATAATTTTGTATTCATCTTCCCAAGTGGGGCAAAGACTGGCGCCCAAAACTATTTCAGATAAGGAAAAACTGCAGGGGAAAGACTTAAGCCCCTCTGTGTGCCACAGCACCAATCAAAATCTGGCCCATCTGTACCTGGCAACCGTATTTGAAGTGCAGAATTCTCAGCACGCATGGTGGCCAGAAGGGTCT
>NW_015323813.1:0-235 GCF_001447785.1 Gekko japonicus
AAAAGTATTTGTTTATGGCATATGAACTACTGTCCTTTAGAAGCAGGGCTACTTCATTATATGTTATACAGGGGGAGGGTTCCTGCTTTGCCCCATGGCCATTGACCTGTGGGGTTCCACAGGGTTAGATCTTATCCCCTATACTATTTAATATGTACTTGAGGCTGATGGGAGAGGTCATTGGGAGGTTTGGGCTGCAGTGTCACCTCACCAATATGCAGATGACACCCAGCTC
>NW_015323814.1:0-235 GCF_001447785.1 Gekko japonicus
CACCCCCACAGTGGGGCTGGTGTGAAGAAGTAGAGGTGTTGCTGACCAAGGTAAAGGCGGGAGCCACTATGCCTATGCTCCTCTTTTACCAGTGAGGAGGCCCATGAGCATGGCAGTGCCCACTTTGCCTATCCCAGTGGCATCCCTATGACCCCTCCCCAGCCCCACCAAACCCAGGCCATCAAGGAGGAGCATAGAAACAGTGCTGCCTGGGTCTGCCCTGTGCTGGACCAGG
>NW_015323815.1:0-235 GCF_001447785.1 Gekko japonicus
GTTTTCAACTTGTAATACCCAACACTCTTACACACAGAGAACTCCCGCTCAGGGACCCTGCTGTGAGCTGGAATGCAAACTGGCCCTTCCTGCTCCCCTTGGGCTGTTGCGCTCTTCTGTTGCCAGCAGTGCAGCAACTGCCTTGGCAGCTTTCACTTGTGTCCCTACCTCCACCTTGGGCAGATCTCTGTCACGCCTTGGGGACTGGGTCATGCCTCATATTGGGGAGGGGGGT
>NW_015323816.1:0-235 GCF_001447785.1 Gekko japonicus
GGGGAGCAAACCCCTTCCCCAGCCCCCTCCCGCTGCCAGTGCTGTGACCCTGGGCCCCAGGGTAAAAACATGGAGCAACTGGGTGTTGTGATCTCTCCCCTGAGCCACCGTGGAAGGGTACTGGGAAAACAAGTTGAACTAATCCTCCCCCACCTGCAGAAGCAGGGGCAGTGGCCCAAGTCCAAGGCCATGTGTATGGTAGGATGCAGGCCAAGCAAAGCCCAATAAGCCAGAG
>NW_015323817.1:0-235 GCF_001447785.1 Gekko japonicus
CCTTGGGTTACTGCCATTTGCCACCAGTTTGAGCCTAAGTGATCATTGCAGGTCACTCACATGCAACAGGAATACAAAACAGAACCAGGGATTCTTGCCTGAACAATAAAAATAAATGTTCTTTCATCATTCAAGATCAGATCACAAATGCTCTTGCGCATGTGCATTCCCACACTTTCCCCATCCTTGTTGCTCATCCATCACCTACTAAAGTTGTCTGCTCTAGGTTAGGGAA
>NW_015323818.1:0-235 GCF_001447785.1 Gekko japonicus
GTAAGGTCATTAAATCACTGCAGACCACCTAGTCAAAGGGGTTAAGGAGGCTTAATGCACATTCATGATAATGTAAAATTCATTAGAAATGAATTGTGTGATACTTACCTCTTAAATTATACTAAAAACAATTATGACCGTGTGTGTGAAGGCAAATTATATACCAGGAATAAATGAATCCTGGAGTGGTAACACTTGTTCAAAATGTTAACGTATCAGGGTTTATTTTAATACA
>NW_015323819.1:0-235 GCF_001447785.1 Gekko japonicus
CTACTGCTACAGACAGACTTAACATAGCTACCCCTCTTGAACTATATTTATCTATATCTATTTACCTCTGTATTACCAGGGCTGGTTCCTAGTTTTGGAGGGCCCTGGGCAGACATTGCCCAGGGTCCCCCATTTGCTCACCACCAGGCCTCCCATGCCTTCCTTTCCACCATCACCTGGCTGGGCATCCTTCTCCCTTTGCAAGTTCCCACTGCCCATGCTCAGTTGCCTGTAC
>NW_015323820.1:0-235 GCF_001447785.1 Gekko japonicus
GGGTCAAATAGCCTGTCTGATCACAGCCATAGATAAACATCGACACAATTCTATTAATCCCATCATTAACCATTAATGCAGCATTGAACCCAAACCTGGGAGTCCCAGGTTTAAATACTAACTCAGCCACGGACCTCACTGGGTGACCTTGAGCCAGTTGTTTTGATTCCACCTAACCAATCTCTAAGGATTATTATGATGGGTAAAGCATAGGCAGGGAGAACCACGTGTTGCA
>NW_015323821.1:0-235 GCF_001447785.1 Gekko japonicus
TGCTTTCAGTTCAGTTTCAGAGAAAGAGAGGATAAAAATGTTCTGGGTAAAATAAATGGTGATAAACCAATGGGAAGAGCTTCACATGCTTAATTCATGTATTTCAGGAGATCCCTATAAAACAGTTGGCAAACCTGAGCAGAAGTGTCCTTCTGTATCCTCAGGTAAACATATGGAAAGGTGTAGTAGCGTTCCGAAGTAAATTCCATACTATAGGACAGGTATGTCCAACAGG
>NW_015323822.1:0-235 GCF_001447785.1 Gekko japonicus
AAATGACCTCTGGAGCCAAGGAAACTTGGAAAACTGTTAAGCATAGATAGCATAGATCCTGACATACCAAAGGACCTCTTTGTTTTAGAGTGTCTTGCTGCAGAGATTATTGCTGATGAAAGCCAAGGTTTCTGAAAGCCATTAAAATGGTAATTATGAGAGTTATGAAAATTCATTATTTGCATTGCAAACGTAGAATGCTTTTATAGGAGAGCTAAGGATATGCCTTGTATAA
>NW_015323823.1:0-235 GCF_001447785.1 Gekko japonicus
GAGCCAGTTCATGCCCATCCCTAGTTATATTTGGTTCCATGACTTTTTAAAAGATGTTTCTATTATGAAATGTGGCTGCTGGTGCTGTAAATTTAAAGTAGGAGACAAATTAGGTGGAGATAGGAGCCTCTTCCCATGATATTTTCCATACAGAAAATTATCATCTTTACTGATAAGCTGTCACCAACCTGGGTGTATTTGTGTGTGCACACATGCATTATAACAAGGCAAAGGC
>NW_015323824.1:0-235 GCF_001447785.1 Gekko japonicus
AAAGACTGCTTTGATGGAGGTGTAGCCTTCTTGGAAGAAGGAGCTCTGGGTTTGTGGTGGTACAGTTGTTTAGCTGGAGTGGTCTTGTGTTTCCAATACTCCGACTGATGAGGAGACCAAGCACACTTGAAAGAACTTGGTTTCCAAGCTTTTTGCTTTGGGTTTCATAGTTGAGATGATTGTGAGACACCCAAGTTTCGTGCCCTTTTCTGGCTATCATCCACATTGGTGAGGA
>NW_015323825.1:0-235 GCF_001447785.1 Gekko japonicus
CCCATTGAAGAAGTAGAATGACACAGGCACCCACCAATCGAGGCAGTCCGTTAAGCTGTAGGAGGACACAGGAGAGTAGGAGTCTGGAGAGAAGCTTTGCCGCTAGGATGATGAGGCTCACAGTGTTGCTGCTTTTGTTGCCTCGTATCATATGTGAAGGACAGACCATCAGGTGCTCTGGGCATCCTCCCATCTCTGTTCCTCATGAGTGGTACCAGTCAGGGGACCTCCTCAT
>NW_015323826.1:0-235 GCF_001447785.1 Gekko japonicus
AAGGAAGTTGTTGAACACCTCAAATGATGATGCAAGTGATGGAGCAGCCCACAGGCATGGCTTTGTCAACATATCAGCAAGCCCCAAACTTAAAGCCCGGCAGGCAAATATCCCCCAGATAAACAGGCAGCAGACAGAAGGTGGACTGAACATTGCACTTGGCTAAGAGTGCACACAGGCCACAGAACCTGATCAGGCGGACCGTGTGATCCAAGGAGGCATACTGCATGGAGCA
>NW_015323827.1:0-235 GCF_001447785.1 Gekko japonicus
GCTCAGGGCGGTTTACATCAGATTAAACAGATTAAAACAACATAAAAGCACAGATCATAAAAGCACAACTACCACGTAAAATAGCCTGTTGGGGTGTCAGTCATATCTGAGTATAGCAGCGGTGCCACGATGTCAAATTTAAACCAGGCCACTGGTGGGGGGGGGGGGGTTGGCCAGGGAAAAAGGGTTGCCTGCTGCCTCAGCCAAAAGCGTGGTGGAAGAGCTCCATCTTGCA
>NW_015323828.1:0-235 GCF_001447785.1 Gekko japonicus
TTGTCTTTCCATAGATATCTAAGTGCTCAAACTCCCAGGGAAAGCAGGTACGAAAGGGCATGCTATCTGCATTAACTTATGCTATGTATATTTCACAAACATGGGGAACTTGATTCTTTCAGAACGCTCACGGCACAAAATTGGTCCTCGGTAGTCCTATGTTAGAGTACACAGACCTTTGATATTAAACTCTCCTCGCAATAATTATCTGAGTAACCATAAACATTCTGATACA
>NW_015323829.1:0-235 GCF_001447785.1 Gekko japonicus
GGAGAATGCAAATACCTCTCCCAGGATCCAGAGGAAGGAGCGGACGAAACTCAAGGCCTCCCTAGCCTCGGCCGGCCGGTTGTCAGCTCCTGGAAAGGAAAAGCTTTTATCAGTTTGTGAAACCGCGTGCCGAGGGAGGGTGTGTGAATCCAAGTGGCAAGGGAGGGAGGAGGCAGGCGGAGGCGAGGGGAGGCAGCGAACGGGTCCCATCCCCACCAGAAACTCCCCAGGGTTT
>NW_015323830.1:0-235 GCF_001447785.1 Gekko japonicus
TCTTTTTCTTCAAAGTTTCTCTTCCCTGATTTTTTTCCTCTGTTGGTTTTGTAGTTCTGTTTGAGTTGTCTGTGTATTTTGTACTGGTTTTACACACATCATTTACTGTTTTTAAGTTAACAGTATTTACATGTGTGCAGGTGCATGTATAATACATATACAATGCATAAGGCTGATTGATTGATGCATAATATTTGATGCTGAAGAATGTATATATTCTAAGGAGGAAATTTGG
>NW_015323831.1:0-235 GCF_001447785.1 Gekko japonicus
GACAGTCCCCCTGGAGAAAATGGCTGCTTCCAGGGGTGGACTCAATGACAATATACCCTGCTTAGTTCCCTCCACAACCCCCACCCCCGGAAATCTCTAGGTATTTCTCAAGCCCATCTGGCAACACTAAGGCCCACTGGTTAGAGATGCCAGGTCCCCCGGGCCAACAGTGGGAGGGATGGAAGGGCAGGACTGCTAGATCCAGGTGGGGGAAGTCCTGGAGATTTGGGGGTGG
>NW_015323832.1:0-235 GCF_001447785.1 Gekko japonicus
TCCAGGGTTATGTTTGCTGCGGGGTGGGGTAGGGGAGAAGAGAGAGAGAGGAAACGAAAGTGTAACTTCCACAGTGATGCAGCTCCTCTTGCTAATCAAGCATGACTAGAGGGGAGAGCCAAAATGCTGTATGAGAGTGCTGAGTCACAGGAGCATGTAGCATCCGCGTTCCTTCCAGGGAGTGGACATACAAGTGATGTGGAGCACTGTCAAGTCACAGCCAACTTACAGTGAC
>NW_015323833.1:0-235 GCF_001447785.1 Gekko japonicus
TCCTCTGAGGAAAGGAGGACATCTTGTCTGTCCTGAAGTTATCGTCACTCTTCATCTTTGCTCTTCTGCTAAGCAGGGCCACTTCCTGTCCTCTAGTTCATGTTCGTTGCTGTTATTCACCTTCCTCCTTGGTATAACTCTAGAGTGTTAATTATGTCTTAGTTCAAGAGTTCATTTACTGCTTTCAGAGTTACCAAAACTGAAGGGATGGGTGACTCCCAGCAAGGAGACAGGA
>NW_015323834.1:0-235 GCF_001447785.1 Gekko japonicus
TAGAACACCAACTTGACAAATATAAAACAGATGTTCCTCTAAATCGCAATGTTTACACACTGTTCTAATATTTAATAATGGAACCTGTCTTAGTAAGCAAGCCACCACTGATAGCCATTCAAATGATGCATGAACACAATTCAGTTACAAAAGCTATTTTTCTTAACCATTCTGAAACAATAGGTAGACTTCAAATGTTCTGCAATTAAGGACAAAGACTCGGAAGACAAGGGAG
>NW_015323835.1:0-235 GCF_001447785.1 Gekko japonicus
TGTTTTTCTGCTGGGTCTTGATCACAGGTCTGACTCCTGAATCCACAAGATAACAATTCAGCAACAAGCTGCAAGTAGCATGTATATTCACGAAAGGCTGTTCACCAGTTACAGTGCACACATGTACAACCCATATACAGCATATGGTTGATTTTTCTATGGATGCTTCTAGAGTCATTCTCTTGTTACCTTGAATTGATGCACAGCTGAATGTGTGATTGAAACCAGACATTTA
>NW_015323836.1:0-235 GCF_001447785.1 Gekko japonicus
TTATAACAATTACATAACATACAATAACAATATTTCCAATATGATATTCTACATAGTAAGTCATAATCGAAACTGCCAGTTCAAAATACATAAGGAAGAGCATCAGTCATATACAATGAAACCTTACCTTCAAATAATACATTGCATAACAAGGAACTTTTTATAACGCTGAGATAATTTCTAAATATTTAGTCGGAATGGAAGTGTTAGAAGTGGTGCTATTTTTGAGTGTTGC
>NW_015323837.1:0-235 GCF_001447785.1 Gekko japonicus
ACCAGGGCCAATCCTGTTTAGCTTCCGAGTTCTGACCAAGATCCGTATTCTATTCACTCTTAAAGCTTGCGAGCACAGCGAGCTACAGGGCTGGTGAGTGGAGCAAGCCGGCGTGGAGCCCCAAATGAATACATATATGAAAGCGCCATCAAGCCGAATAAATATTGTAGCCAAACCACCCCAGGATTGGGTCTTGTGTAAGAACAGTGCTAAAAGTCGTCGTCGTCCCTTTTGG
>NW_015323838.1:0-235 GCF_001447785.1 Gekko japonicus
AATGAAATTTCTAGGCACCATGGCAACCTAGTGCCTGGGATTTTTAAAGCCCTGGCATATACAAAGAAAGACAGTGCCGTCTACAGTTCTACATTGTGCATGCATAGACCAGCCACACTGACTGCTCAATAGTTAAGCTGTTTTTCTAGAGTGTGTGCTTGGAGTCTATATATGAGGATGTAACCATTACCACAGTGTAAACTAGTTATCTTTGGCCCCGGTCACACGGAGCATT
>NW_015323839.1:0-235 GCF_001447785.1 Gekko japonicus
TTCTTCTTCTTCTTCTTCCATCCTGTCTCACACAGTGGCAACACAATGCAGGTCCAACAACAGGGCATGGAGGCTGGGGACTTCCCATGATGTTGCCTCCTGGAAAAGGTATTCAGAGGTTTGCAGCCTCTTAATGTGGAGACTCCCTTTATTCGCCATGGCTAGTAGCTCCATGAATCTGTCCACTCTCATTCTAAAGCTGTCTGTGCCTGTGACCATCAGTGCATCCACTTGT
>NW_015323840.1:0-235 GCF_001447785.1 Gekko japonicus
GGGAGAAACCGGAAAGGGAAAGCGACAGTCCTGCACCAGACGTCCCCCTCCCTTGACCTGGGCACAGGGAGAGTGGGGTGAGGCCAAGATGCACTCTTCCCATGCAGAGTCGGGACACAAAGCACTTGAACAGCCACGCAACTGATTCAACCTCTTGGCCTGGCAGACCCTCTGGTTTGAGCAAGCGGCTGCATTTGGGGAACAGAGCAAAAGCTGAGCCCAGCCCAGCCCAGCC
>NW_015323841.1:0-235 GCF_001447785.1 Gekko japonicus
AGATGGAGAGGAGTGAGTATCCCTGTTTTATCTACCATTAAAGTTCTCTCTTATAAGGGAGATGAATTAATTTTCTCTCCCCTTTCCCATCACTAGGATTTTGATATGACTAATGGGAGGACTATTTATAAACAGGAAAACTGAGGGGCACTAAACCCTGAACATACAAGACTGAAGTTAGCACTAGTTCTATCCATCCCTGCACCTTCCTCCCAACCTGCACCTAGGGTTGCAG
>NW_015323842.1:0-235 GCF_001447785.1 Gekko japonicus
AATGTGCATGAAATGCGAGATTGTAACCGGGGAGCCTCTACTGTGTATGCTGAGACAGGCCACGTTGCATAACCTAAGCATGCTTTAACTCAGTTGAGTTCGCTTGTTTCTTGCCATTCTACCTTTGGTACTACCGGAATCGCATGCCAGGTATTTTTAACTGCAAAAGGATGGGTTGTGGCTTGTCAGCAGAGCACCTACTGTGCATGCGGAAGGGGAGGGGCCGTGGCTCAGT
>NW_015323843.1:0-235 GCF_001447785.1 Gekko japonicus
TCTGCAGCACTGGCCTAGTTTCACGGGAGTCTGCAATTTCCCTGCCGAGAATTAGAACACTTTTGATGCAAATAAAAGGGCTGGCTCGGCAATCTGGATTTCTAAGGAGCCAATTTACCTGCCATCTCCAACAGCGGGATACCTGACACTACTCCACCCGCGTTTGGCCTGTTTGGAGGAGCGATATCCACTTCATAACGGATGAGGGCCCAACTTGTCAACAAGGAGCGCTAAG
>NW_015323844.1:0-235 GCF_001447785.1 Gekko japonicus
CTTAGACTCCCCTGAAGTTGGGGTGCCGGCCTAGTGATTAAGCCTAAGTTCCCACTCAGTCTCCTGAGGGCACATTTTAAAGCCTGTTTAAATAATTTGCTCGACCTGTTCCAGACTCCTTGCACATCAAATTAGCAAACATCCTATTTCACAACAGCATATGACATTTGCTTCGTTGTTTATTTACTTCATTTATACCCTGAAACCTTACATCGTTCTCCTCTCCTCAATTTTA
>NW_015323845.1:0-235 GCF_001447785.1 Gekko japonicus
TCACAAGGCTCCACAGCTTAGAGGGAACCCTCCATTCTTGGAAGGAGACCAGGGGAGCGAGGAGGGCGGTCTGAGTTGACCATTCTTAGCCTTCCACAATGAAGTAGGATACTTTTACAGTCAGCCTCCCATTTTGACATATTTTCTGCGGTTTCCCTGTCACGGAATCCAAACAAACGGTGACCATGTAAACTTAGCTTATTATTCCTCTTTAGTTTTTGCATCTGTTAAAATT
>NW_015323846.1:0-235 GCF_001447785.1 Gekko japonicus
TTAATCTTAAATTTACACCAGACCTTCCCACACAATGCTAGAAAGGCCTGGTCTATGCATACAGCAAGAATGAAGTGGAAAAGTCCTGAGGTGGAAAAATAATTGGTGCCAATTCAGTTTGTAGGTAGAGGAGGACATTTCTGAATGCTCATCTATGTAAAAACAAACCTACTTCTTACATCCAGCTATATATCTATGCGTTTTATTCTGGTTTTCCTCTAAGGAGCTTAGGGTA
>NW_015323847.1:0-235 GCF_001447785.1 Gekko japonicus
GGCTAGCCTGGGCCATCTAGGTGAGGGCAATTATTGGTCATGGACATTAAGTATAAGTTGCATTTTATATTTAGTAGCAGCAGTGCTGGATCAAACCAATGGTCTGACTAGTCTACAATCCTGCTTCATACAGTGGCCAAGCAGATGCTCCCAAAGGGCCTATAAGGACAATGAGTTGTTGTTGTTGCAGCCTGGCACTAGGTATTCAAAGAACCAGTTTGGTGTAGTGGTTAAG
>NW_015323848.1:0-235 GCF_001447785.1 Gekko japonicus
CCTTTGTGGTGATCTTCTCACACTGACCCTTTTGGATCGCTTCTGTCTCATTGTGGTCCTATGCCAACTTGGTAGCGGAGAGGTATAAATACTCCAGGTACCCAGACTGCATAGATCGGGGAAGACCCCAGGTGCTTTCCAAGGTGTCCAACGAATGCTTTCCCCTGACTGGAAGCGCTTGCCAATGTCCATAGCCCTGGGTCTTCTAGATGGGAAGGGGCTGCTTGAATGTCTC
>NW_015323849.1:0-235 GCF_001447785.1 Gekko japonicus
TCTGGTTCCAGCTGAGGAAGATCAGCAAATTTACCTACCTCACTCAGCTTTTCATCGTCCACTTCTTCTCCTTCATGGAGTCTGCTGTGCTCTTTGCCATGGCGTTGGACTGCTTCCTGGCCATCTGCTATCCTCTGCGGTGCGCACATCTCCTGACCACAAGCAGAGTGGTCAGAATCAGTCTGGTCCTCCTGCTGAGAAGCACTCTGCTCCTGGTGGCCCCCATGGTGTTCCT
>NW_015323850.1:0-235 GCF_001447785.1 Gekko japonicus
GAAACTCTGTCCCCCTTGCATGGTACTCTGTCCAGCACATGTCTGGTTTTGAGACTGTGCACCTAGTATTGTGGTTATGAGACAGGATTGAGATTCTGTTGACTCACCCCACAGCCCATCCCCATGCCTGAGCTGAGGGAGGTGTTGCAGACCCCTCACTGGTTGTCCAGAGGGATTTTACCATTTATGCTCAGTCTCTCTTGTTGGGAGTGGCTCAGGATTTCATGGCCTCCAT
>NW_015323851.1:0-235 GCF_001447785.1 Gekko japonicus
AAGAGAAAGTCTTGAATCTTGTTGGTGTGTACAGATGGAAGAATAAGGTGGTGCCGGCTGGTCCTCTATTTATCAGGGTATGGATAATGCATAAGAAGAAGCTTATGCATATTTGAATGTCTGGAAACTGACCTCTTGGCCAACCAGCATGATTCTGATTCCCTCCTAGGGCTGCCAACTTCTACATGGGGCCTGGACATGTCACAGAATTACAACTGATTTCCATACTACAGAG
>NW_015323852.1:0-235 GCF_001447785.1 Gekko japonicus
CTTTGCAAGACCCAGGATCTCTTCAGGTGCCCCCCACACAACCAAGGCTCGCTTACCCCATAACCAGCTTATTGCCTACAGCCCCTCAGACTCCCCACCCCCACCCCACTGGCCTCCTCTGTCGGTTCTCACGCCATGCATGCACCAGGGTTTCCCTCACAGCTCATGTCGAGGCCTCTACCCCTCCCCCAGGTCCATCACCCAAGCTTCTGGGCTGAATGACTCACTCTACCTT
>NW_015323853.1:0-235 GCF_001447785.1 Gekko japonicus
AAAGCATAAGTTATACTACCTTCTGTCCCTTCCCCTGTGTAGGATTTACAAAAGTATTACATTCATCGGCTTCTTTGAAACGGTACATGGGTCTACATGCCTGTGCACCTATTTTTGTTTCTCTGTGTGGCAAATCCGTTTTAAACATCAGCATAGTCCAGTTTGCATTATGTAAAAAAAGAGCAGTCCACATCTAAATGTGGAGGTGCTGCAGTCCAATTTTTCCAGGATACGA
>NW_015323854.1:0-235 GCF_001447785.1 Gekko japonicus
CGTGGGGCTCTGACCAACCTAACCCAACCATGGGTTTGGTAATAAGAGCCAGGCAGGTGTGGGTTGGTGAAGTAACCAAGCCACCCCAGGTGTCTGAGGTTCAGCAAAGGCGGCCCACCTGACTCCCCTACACTGGAACTTTCATGTCCTTCCCCCACCTTGCGGACCCCTGGCAACCCTGGCAACGTGTTTTACAATTAAAATGCTATTAGATATGAAGATAGATGGAAAAGAT
>NW_015323855.1:0-235 GCF_001447785.1 Gekko japonicus
TAGGTACCAGTCCGTGAAAATACTCTTATAGTGCCATGCAAGTAGAAAATACACCACTGGATAGGGTGAAGTTGCTGGAAAGATAATAAATATAGCCTATTGGAAGACCGGCAGTCTGAATAGCCCAGGCTACCCAGAGCTTGTCAGAGCATGCAGGGTAAGCCCTGGTTACTATTCAGATGGGAGACTGGCAAAAATGATCAGCACTGCTATGCAGAGGAAGCAATGGCAAATG
>NW_015323856.1:0-235 GCF_001447785.1 Gekko japonicus
TGGGTATCACATGAAATACAGTATTTCAACAGCTAAAGACATCTACTCAGTTATCCAATTGTATCAACTTCTGCAGAGAAAATCTGATGTTTACCATATAGAAAGCAATTAAAAATAAGAAGGTAAAGTACATAGACTTCATTGCATATGATGCTGACTATCTGCTGATAGATTTGTGATACATTCATTAGTATAAGTCATTTTGGTATTAATAAAATATAGAATTCAAAGTCAA
>NW_015323857.1:0-235 GCF_001447785.1 Gekko japonicus
CATGTGAGCTGCAATTTGTGACCAGTATACATAATCCCACATTAACATCAATTGCTACGACATCTTTGCACAAGGGCCTAAATCTTACCATGCAAAATATTTGCTGTGGATTGCAGCACAATTCAGGACAATGCAAAATGGGTTTCACTCAAGCAAACAAACAGCATTGTGTTAAATTTATCTGCATTTACTTTGTTTACCTTCCAGCTTTCTCACTGACTTCGATGGCCCAGGC
>NW_015323858.1:0-235 GCF_001447785.1 Gekko japonicus
GCAGCCTCATGCTCACTCCCTCGGCTCCAGAGGTGAAGGGGTTGGACGTGCCCACAGCCCTCCTCTTCACTGTGCTCTGTGGCTAGCTGGAAGGGCAGGGCTTTGAGGGAGTCGCCCTCACCTTGCCCTGCCTGGTTTTAGATAGCTGTCGCATGCCTTAGTCCCACCTCGTCTGGGGTTGTGAACTTTATCTGCCTTGTCAGTTGATGGGGCCACGGCTCACTCTCCTGTCAGG
>NW_015323859.1:0-235 GCF_001447785.1 Gekko japonicus
AGTGACTTCTTCACATTTATAAAAACTCAAGTTAGTTTTGCTAAAAGTTATAACTCATTACACTTTAATATAACAGTTAATTCGTTTTTGTAATCAGCATAAGTATCAACGTGATGTTTAAAGGTACCTTTTGTTGTTCTAATAAATGCTTTAAAATAAGTGGTCAATTTGACTGGACCAGATCTCTTAGTAGTCAAATGATTGCCCCAATGTCTACAACTCGCTAAGTGAGAAC
>NW_015323860.1:0-235 GCF_001447785.1 Gekko japonicus
CTTAGAGGGAGCATTGGTCAAGGCTATGCTAAGTGTCCTGTCGGACTGCAGTGTTGTCTTCCTTCCTTTTGAGTTTTCACCTCTGTCTGGAGCAGTTGGCTGCCCAAGGTGGTTCCAGGCTTCCGAAATCCTAATGAACGGGCTGTTGCATGCCCCATTTTGTGGATTGTGTGGACTCACTCTGTGTAATCCGCCTGGGGTCCCTGTGAGAAAGGCGGACTATAAGTAACGTAAA
>NW_015323861.1:0-235 GCF_001447785.1 Gekko japonicus
GAGAGATATTGATGGCTAATTAAATGAAGAAATAGAAAACCACAACCATTAATTTTATGAAACCAATAAAACAATCAAAAGCGATGCAGCTCAATCAGCCACCAGTAGTAAAACAGAAAGCATCCATGTCAGAAGTCATGCAATTGAGAAGGATACAGTTCTGGAAGAGAGCCCCAGGAGGCCGACAGCTAAGGAACCGAGTCGACCTCAGGGCACAACCAGACATGCCTTTGTT
>NW_015323862.1:0-235 GCF_001447785.1 Gekko japonicus
CTGGGACAGAGCGTCCGCAAGTCTGCATGTTCGTATGAGGTTGGATAGCGGCCGATAGGGGTGGGGTTCGTTTCGAAACCAGGAAATGGGATCTAGTTTTTGGCCCGTCTCTACGGTCACGTCCACTGGTCGTCCCGGAGACGGCTTCGACTTCCGGTAAAAAACGAAACGACTCCATTGGCCGCGGGACTCACAAGCGGCCGTTCCATCCCCCCCGTCAATCATAGACCGGAAG
>NW_015323863.1:0-235 GCF_001447785.1 Gekko japonicus
CAGTTACAGCTTGACAGCACTTTCTTCTTCCACCTGAAATGGCAGAAGTTGAGAATTTAGAAATAATTATCTGCCTGTTCAAGGTGGACAGAATTATTATGGCTCATATTTGGGGGGGAAACCCCTCAAAGATAATTCAGTAATGGTTTGGCCACATAAGATAAGAAATATGGGCTGGGGCTGGGATCCAAGTCTTCGCTTGTACAAACAGAATTGTTTTCACTTCTGCACTGAT
>NW_015323864.1:0-235 GCF_001447785.1 Gekko japonicus
GTTGTCCCTTGTCACCCCTATTGTTTGCTTTGTCTATAGAACCATTGGCACACGCAATTAGAAATGATGTAAACATACATGGAATACCCATAAAGGGAGAGCAGTTTAAATTAAATTTGTATGCTGATGATGCAATATTTTACTTGACAGACCCTGAAACATCATTGAGAAATATGGTACATCATTTGGAAGAATTTGGTAAGGTCTCAGGCTTCGCAGTTAATTATAAAAAATC
>NW_015323865.1:0-235 GCF_001447785.1 Gekko japonicus
TGAATAATTTGGTGTCATCTGCAAACCTGCCCATTGTAGAGCTCACCCTTCAATTTTGGATCATTTATGAACAAATTCAACAGCAAAGTGGGCTGAGCGGGCTCATGGGAGGCCCCTCCCCAAAATTATAGGAGCTCCACAGAAATAGAGAGGGTGCAGCAGAAATGCAGTGCTGGCCCTGGAGACAGGAACACACACATGAAGCTGTCTTTCACATCATCTGCTACCAGATCCT
>NW_015323866.1:0-235 GCF_001447785.1 Gekko japonicus
ATGGAAAACACCCATGCATAATAGGTCAGAGACAGCTCACCAGACAAGTCATGTGACAAAGAAGACTCGATTGCCAAGGACAGCCAGTCACAGGGATGAAGGGAAACATGTGACAGCTAAGAAGGGTAACGCAATCTGCAAGTTTTTGAAATACCTCAGTGCCACACCCAGTTTAGTCATAAGCAGGTTTATGGATAATGCAGACCTTCAGCACTGTTTGGGGGGGGGGGGGGGG
>NW_015323867.1:0-235 GCF_001447785.1 Gekko japonicus
CAACCCACAGACATGGACTGTATCACAGGTTCTCATATATACAAATCATAACCCTGCCACTATAAACTGATCAATGGTCTATATTGATCACTAGCCTATAATTATATATATCTGAAAATATGTCATCTCGATATAACTACTAAGCCACATTGATTTACACCCATCTGTCTAGTAAAATTCTCAGAGCTACTTCAAAGGAAACACGTGCCTAAAAAGGTAGTAAACTTTATTCAGA
>NW_015323868.1:0-235 GCF_001447785.1 Gekko japonicus
ATTTTCAAGCTTCTCATGGCTACCTTAAGAACTAGGAACTCGATTTTTACATGGCAATTGAAATTTTCAGCATGTGAAGTCCTGTGGAATATGCCAGATATTTATCACTGGGCAACAGCGATCTAACAGTGCAATACTATGCAGAGTTATTTAACTCTAAGCCCATGTAAATTGGTGGTCACCCGCTATACCTGCAGATACCTGCATCACTGCCACATAGCAGAGCCAGTGCTTT
>NW_015323869.1:0-235 GCF_001447785.1 Gekko japonicus
ACACTGGTGGCCAGGGGGTAGGCAACCCTATTTTTCAAGTCAGGCACCAGTGACCGTGAAAATAGGCAGGATGGAAAGATCTTGGTTCCTTATTCTTAATTCCTCCCCCGCCCTGTCCAGTTTCATAAAATGCCCACTCTCTTTAGCAGAGGTTTGACAAGCAGAAATGGGCAGTTTTCTTGGCATGAAGTTAAACAACATCACCTCATAACCAATGTTCCCTCTAATCTATGGA
>NW_015323870.1:0-235 GCF_001447785.1 Gekko japonicus
GTCGCTGATCTTTATACTCTTTGTCTTTCCACTGTTGCTTTGTGTCCCAATCCACTTGTTTAATACTAGGGTCTATAGCTTCCTTTGAACCTTTTTTCACTTTGTTTCTCCTTTTTTCTCCTTTTTTCCTCTGCTCCAGGGGTTTACCAAATAGGTTCTCTTTCCTCCTCCTATTTTCTCAATTTCCTCTTGTTCCAGCATGGTCGGTGAGCTCCCTTCATTTAACTTTTCATCC
>NW_015323871.1:0-235 GCF_001447785.1 Gekko japonicus
TTTTAAGTATATCAAACAATGCCATTGAACCTCAGCTGATCTGCCATTCTAATTTCACTAAGTGGAGGGGATGGTCATTGTTTTGGATTTAGTGGTAATAAAAATTAGTCAAGAACTAAAGCATATGCCCATCCAGTTATGAAGCAAGGTAATGAAGTAAGAAGCATGCTTGAGGAAAACTGTGAATCTGGAGCTTAATGGTAATTTAGGGATTTTAGGTGCAATTGATCAATGA
>NW_015323872.1:0-235 GCF_001447785.1 Gekko japonicus
TTTTAAGATGCAGTCTGGAGCCAATAGTAGTGTAATATGGACACCATCCCTTAAATATTTTGCTAGCTACCATGTGGCTTCAAGTAATCATGCGATGGACATGCGTGTTGCAAAGGCTATGGGGCTGCTGCTGAAAATGGCAGCCGTGTGTAGGTTCCTTTCCCCCTCCATAAAGTCTGTTGCATTTTATGACAAAGATACAATGTGTGTATTCCCTGCTGTTGCTCCACTTTGT
>NW_015323873.1:0-235 GCF_001447785.1 Gekko japonicus
CAATCAGCAGAGCCCGATTCTGACACTGAGCCTGCTACGCGGGGAGGGCGGGACATGAATCAGATCAAATCAAAATAAAACAAAAGCTTGCAAAAAGAAAACGTGTCAAGACCAGTTGCCCTTCTCAGGAGCCATAGCCGGATGATTGGGACCTCATATCTTGACAGCAAGGCGCCTAGGGCTCGGAGCTAGCCGGCTCCTTGCCTTATTTCCTGGGGAAGAGCACCGCAGGAAG
>NW_015323874.1:0-235 GCF_001447785.1 Gekko japonicus
CTTCCAACTCCATGACTCTATGATTCTATGTATTTACCATTCTGAGAACCCATACCAATCAGTTTCCATATCCACTCTGATGGGAACAGGCACAGGACGCCACAAAGTTTTCAGAATGCCATCTTGTTTATTCAGGGAATTTGGAATGGCTGTTTTTAGAGTCTTTAAAGTTGATTGATTTTTGTCACTATTTTGTATGCCATGGCCCGCCCTGTCCCTGCTTGCGGGGAGGGCG
>NW_015323875.1:0-235 GCF_001447785.1 Gekko japonicus
ACTCAATGCTGCCTTATAGTAAGCCAAAATTTCAGTCCCTTTTAGCCCGATGCTGTCGACTTTGACTGGTGGTTCACCTCCATAGTATGAGGGGTGTGGCCATTTTGGCACTTCATAAGGTGCAGGGCAGGAAACAAGTGGCTCAGTCTACTGTACTCTGATCGGGCCCTTGCAGCATTTTTAAATGACATTAAAATGGCAGCAGTGTTCTTGTGGCAGCCAGAAAGATGCCATC
>NW_015323876.1:0-235 GCF_001447785.1 Gekko japonicus
GACTGTTGCAGCAAAACCCAAAACCACAGGTCTTATGGCCACCTTCACAGCTATAGCCATCTGTCCATAAACCTGTTTGGTCTTTAAGAGGGTTGCACAAAATTTCTTTGTATTTTACCATAGGGCGAGGCAGGCATGCTCTTGTCTTGTTGGGATGGATGATCCTTTAAAAACTCACTTCAGCTTCTGAGTCACTCCTTGAGCATATCAGAATTCCGAGTGAGTGGAAGGGTTG
>NW_015323877.1:0-235 GCF_001447785.1 Gekko japonicus
GTGCAAGCTAACAGCCATATTTAAGACTTTTGCCTCTCTGCCTGTCTCCCTGCCTATTATTTTATGCCTCAAAATAATTAATTATATCTGACTACTTTCATCCCTGTTAATAAAGCTAATCAATAGGCATTTAAAAGGAAATGGCATATACACATATATGCTTTCCTCCCAGTGTCCTTATGTAAAATGAAAGATTAGCAATAAGACTCTATGAGTCACACGAGTGGAATCTTGT
>NW_015323878.1:0-235 GCF_001447785.1 Gekko japonicus
CCCCCCCAATGATTATACTGCTTTTCACAGTTATCATATAGCTTATTGAGGAGAGTGGCTATGATAAGTATATGTGCCAGGGGAGGCAGTGTGCATTAATTAATTAATTTAAAGTATTTATAACCCACCTTATTTCCTTAGACTCAGTGCTGCTACTGGTGCAACAACAAGTTTCAAGGATACAAAAACAACAGAACCGTCCATTGACAAGACAAAAACAACACACAGGTTAAAA
>NW_015323879.1:0-235 GCF_001447785.1 Gekko japonicus
GCTTGCACATTTGGCAAGGGTCTGGCTGATCACAGGCCACAGAAATAGAGGCCAAAGTCACCAAAACGAAGGTTTGAAGATTGTTGGCAATACATCCCAGAGTAAGCCATTACAGAAGCCCAAATTTAATTGGAACTCTCCCCTGATGAGTGCTTAGCAAAGTTATATGAAGCCACTTGGCTTTTCATAGGCATTTCTGGCAGTGTTGAAAAATCTGTTTCCTTTGGACAAGGAT
>NW_015323880.1:0-235 GCF_001447785.1 Gekko japonicus
GCAGTAAAGCAGAGCACAGGCTGTTTAAAAAATAAAATCAGTTTACGAACGACAAAGAACAAGTTTCTTACAAAGAACAAAACTTTGTTTGAAAGAAAAAAAAGTCTGTCTAACTAGCTATGAGGGAGTCAGAAACGAAGATATCTCAACAGGAGCAGGGGGAAAACCCAGTTGAGCCTATCAGGATACAGGAAGGAGACACTTTTAAAATAGTAGGAAATCCCTAATCTCACTA
>NW_015323881.1:0-235 GCF_001447785.1 Gekko japonicus
TTGAAGAAATGCAATTTGCAAGGATTAGGTGTACTAAGTGACTTCCTGAGACTGAAAATTTTTCCACAGTATATAAAGTGGCTCCTTAGGAGGAAATACCGAAGCCACACAGACAAATGTGAGAATATCTTATTGGGAAGATGCTTCAGAAGATCCCAAAATTTAGAACTGTTTTCCTGAGCAGTCTGTGCACAAGTGAAGGGGAGGCTGCCTTAGAATTAAGTCCACATGGGGC
>NW_015323882.1:0-235 GCF_001447785.1 Gekko japonicus
GCTCACAAAGTAGAATTTTTGCTCATAGAGCTCCACAGCTTAGTGGGAACATTGGCCAGGGCAGAGGCCGGTGAGTCCAGGAGTGGAATTCAGCAGGTCTGGAAAGCCTGGCAAAGATCACCACATAAAAGCTATCTATTTACTGAAGGTGTGCAGCTTTTTTAAAAACCCAGATTACTGGGCGACTTAAAGCAAATAAAGCATTTCCTGTGCAGCAGCAGCACTTTTTTTTTTT
>NW_015323883.1:0-235 GCF_001447785.1 Gekko japonicus
AGCCCTGAGGAGAATCTCTTTCTAACGACGGGGCACAAAAAGCGGAGGCGGGCGGGTTAATTTATAAATTTGCCTCCCAGCAACCACTTTGGCGGAGGAGGGAGTATTCTGCGCATGCGAAGGATGGGCGAGAAAGACGCGTCGCCGCTGCCATCACTTGTAAGGGCTTGATGCAGATGAGATTAGGGGACGGCGAAGCATTTACTGCCAAATCAATCATGGCGACCGACGGTAG
>NW_015323884.1:0-235 GCF_001447785.1 Gekko japonicus
CGAAGACAGCCAAGGCCAGGCTCCATACCAGACCATCTGCATGTTCATATAGCCACACACGTCCCACTTCTCCCCTTCCTCCAATTTCTTTTAAAAGGAGCTTTCAAACCACGGCCGAGAAAACTCCACCAACACAAACCAGCCAGGTCATGCTCTGTGCCCAAGGCAATCCATACTTTGTGCCAAAGAAACTCACACCTCCACTCAAAGCACAAAATTTGAGTCCAGCGGCACC
>NW_015323885.1:0-235 GCF_001447785.1 Gekko japonicus
ACTGAACCAAAGCCACAATGCATGCGCGCACACCCCACACACGCCCAAAGCTCCTTCACTCATTCTCCAGTGTTGGCGTACGTCAAAAGTGATCAACAGTTGAGCCACAGGAACTGAAGCCTGCAGGTAGACCTCCAGTGACTTATAACCAAGCCCCTTCACCCTGTGCCACTCCGGAGATTTATGCCAGGGCTCAACAAATCCTAGGTGGCGGCTCCTCCTCGAAAGCCTGGCG
>NW_015323886.1:0-235 GCF_001447785.1 Gekko japonicus
TGAAATGAAGAGCCACCAAGCAATAAACAGGCATGCGTGGATCTACTCAGTGAACATGTTTCCTATTCTCTGACCTTTCCAACCCCTTTTTTACCCCCATCTCTCTTCATGGAGGTGTCAAAACTGTGCTTAATTTCTGTTCTGCTGTATCTGTTCACAGAGAAATCTGTGGATGCAGAATTTAAAGCAAAGTCATACAGTTGACCTATAGAGCAGCGATATTTATAGAAGTACT
>NW_015323887.1:0-235 GCF_001447785.1 Gekko japonicus
AAAGAGATCGGTCTATAATTTTGTATCTCCTTCTCATTTGATTCTTGTTTATGGATCAGAGATATTGTTGCATCTTCCCAAGATTCTGGCATAATTGAGTCCTTTACTATCGTTTGAAGTACATTCTTGAAGCATGTAGAGAGTTGATCCTCGAACTTTTTATATACTTCCGCAGGAATTCCATCTGGGCCGGCAGCTTTATTTGCTTTTTGCTTCTTAATTGCCTCTGTTATTT
>NW_015323888.1:0-235 GCF_001447785.1 Gekko japonicus
TTCATCTTAAATGACATACTCATTATGCTAGATTTTGTAAAATACATTCAATGACAGCACTGTAATGAAATGGAGTGGGGGCATCCCTTTTTTAAAAAAAGAGTGAGTGAAGGACATTACCTCTTCATGCTGCTAACGCTTGCTCTTACACGCCGCTCACAACCCTCAGTCAGAGGGAATTCATGCAACCACTTTTAGGGCTTATCTCTCAAGTTCAAAACCTTTATTGGCATAG
>NW_015323889.1:0-235 GCF_001447785.1 Gekko japonicus
GATCAGACACCTGTCAAAATTAGGAATGCATGGAAAGAGGTATTATATAGAGATTAGAGCATATGGAACGTATAAAAATGTGTATACATTGAGAAAGGTATTGCAGAATTAGAATTCAGTTTGTCATTACAATCCAGAGGCTGTTGTTCTAAACATCTCCCTAAAGTTTTCTCTTTGATTCTGGCATATATTCATATCTCTGTGCCATTTTCCATTCATAAACATTGTATTGCTT
>NW_015323890.1:0-235 GCF_001447785.1 Gekko japonicus
ATGGCAGCTTATTGAATACATTACAGAAATGACCTAGATGACTGACACTATCGTTCCCAGGCACCTTCTCTCAAGTGTTAGAGCCCAGGTCTCTGTAAAGCAAACCCTTGGACATTTACTGAGGGGATGCGAGCGATGAAAAGGCAAGGAAGACAGCTAGAGTGACCGTGGAGGAAAACTCAGGACAAATCTAGATAGGCACAGGCAACAGCTCATTTTAAAGCACACTCTGTGC
>NW_015323891.1:0-235 GCF_001447785.1 Gekko japonicus
TAATCAATTTCTAGGGTCTCTCTGTGTGTTTGTGTGCTGGCAAGGGCAAGGGCTGTGTTCCATTGCTGGGGGTTTATTCTTTATTTTATAATATTTTATTCAATGTGTTTTTTGTTGTTCTTCCTTTGTTTTTGTTCTTTTAATTGCCCTCTTAATTTCCCCCCTTCTCTTTGACTTCTCCCCCCCCCAGCTTTTTCATTCCATTTTATAGAGCTAGATAACTGCATAAACAGGG
>NW_015323892.1:0-235 GCF_001447785.1 Gekko japonicus
ACTTCTGAGAAAGACTTTGAACATTTCCAGTATACAGTATTTCCATATCAAATATACGTTAAGGTTCCTACCAAAGCTGGTGGGTTTTTGTTAAAGGTACAGCCATTTGCCGGATTATAAACATACACCTGAAGTGGAATATGTGTCATCCGACACAGATTAGGGCATGGGTCTCCAACCTTTTTGACTCCGCAGCCACATTTGGCATTCTGACACGGGGTTCTGGGTGCAACTA
>NW_015323893.1:0-235 GCF_001447785.1 Gekko japonicus
ACAGATGCCGCCTCCTCCAGAAAGTAAATGCCCCCCATGGATGTTGGCCCTGGGTGGGCAACTCCCACACGGATGCCACCAGCAGCAGAGGGAACCTCTAGGGTGCACCTGCAGACGGCCACCTCTGGGTTGAGATATTCCAGGAAACTGGGTGGGTGGGGGAGTGCCTGGGAGGGACCGCTCCCAACAGTACAGCCCAACCGGCTAAGTCAAGCACAAATACTGGATGGGGGAT
>NW_015323894.1:0-235 GCF_001447785.1 Gekko japonicus
TACCCATGACTGAGCTCTCAGCAAACATTTCATAATACGCATGCTTGAATCTTTGAAATGTTAATGCCTGAAAATAGCTACCGATGTTAATTACACCTGTACGTATTTAAAATCCATATAAAATTTGTGTCAGATTAATGGTGATGTGACTGAGTTAATTTCACTGTTTAAATACGCACTTAGAGCCACTAGCCCCATCCAAAACTATTTGGCCAGATGTGTCTCTTGGGCGATT
>NW_015323895.1:0-235 GCF_001447785.1 Gekko japonicus
CAGCTTAGAGGGAACAATGGTGGGCAGTAGGTGAGAAGATACTGTGTAAATTATAGAGAAAAGGGGAAGTCAAAGTGGATAGGTGGGGAGGGGGGATCTGGAGTTGGTGTGGCATGATGGCAAGCAGGGGACAGGAAGCTGAAGACAAGGAAGAGGTGGGGGAAAGGAGATATTTATGTCATATAATTAACACACACAAAAGTAAACTAGGATGCTGTATTCTTTTCATTTTATC
>NW_015323896.1:0-235 GCF_001447785.1 Gekko japonicus
TTTGCCTATGGAGGATACCACAGGCAGCTAAGGGCCTAATTTTTCTGTGACTTCTCCCATTTTCCCCACAGCCTTTATTTTTTGTTGCAAGTGTAGTAGTTTTCCAAGCTCCCTCTACCTTGCTGTGCCTCCCTCTCCACTCAAATATCCACTTATCATTTGACTGGTATTTTCAGTAGCTCCATTAAGGTTTAGATGTTGGTGTTGTTACAAGCTACATACTGAGGTGGATCAG
>NW_015323897.1:0-235 GCF_001447785.1 Gekko japonicus
CAGCTGAAAAGCCATGAGATGCAAGAATGTAGTCTATGGCACTTTTGTACGACACTCTGTTGGTATACAAGATGAGTACAGTGACGCCAATCCTCCTGGCTTTGCTATGTGAACATCCCAGGTGTGGTAGAGAAGTTACCATAGGAATGCTAGGAGGATTGATAGGTTCCTGTTACTGCTGCTTCATGTGGCCACTGCTCTTATATTGAGCCTGACATAAAAATATCACAGGCTG
>NW_015323898.1:0-235 GCF_001447785.1 Gekko japonicus
CCTGCAGGAAATGACCCCTGGTTTACCCTAACAAAATTGGATTTCCCCAAGTGTTAGCTTAGCAGAACTAGTGAACGGTCTGTGTATTTTGGGGGAATATGCTTGAACTGTACAACTTTGGAAGGAAAAGAAATTGAAGATAGAGAGAGAGAGCATGCCTCAGGGGATAAGTGTTCTGTAGGTTTTGAAGAGCAAGCAATGACAAAGGCATGAACTTTCTGAGGACAGAGAGAAC
>NW_015323899.1:0-235 GCF_001447785.1 Gekko japonicus
TCTGCTCCTCTTTCAGCCTTGGCTCACTTTTTAAGTGATTCCTTTTCCATTTGGTGTCCGCAGGACAATATTCCTTTCCACTCGTGTGTCACCAAATGTTGCCTCCCCTACCCTCCCTGGTGTAACTCGGCTCCAAAGTACTTTAATGCTTTCATCTTCCATTCACTAGCAGTGCTTATTTCTGTACAGGGACTTCATATTTTCCCCCCCACTGATGTAGAACCTCTAGCCTCTA
>NW_015323900.1:0-235 GCF_001447785.1 Gekko japonicus
GAGGCACTGGGTGAGACTGAGTGAAAAAAGGTGGCTTGATCCAAGCCTTTATTCCCCCACTGCAGCTGATTATTCTATAGCTTGCAAGTTGAAACTCTGTGATATGCAAATACTTCCTTTGGACATTACACCAGAAACTCAGAAGCAGATATATGTCTTATTTGGCCCCTCTCTGCAACTGTCAAAACAGCCTTCCACAACTTTGTCATTCAGCCTGCTTCCAGCCAGTCCGCAA
>NW_015323901.1:0-235 GCF_001447785.1 Gekko japonicus
CCGTAAGGAGGTGCAATGACTTTTTTGTAGTGAGCTAAGCACACCAAGTTCCTACTGAGGTCAGAACAGACAATATCAAATAGCATAAATGAATTCCAAATCAGTTGTTTCTCAGTGAACTCTCCCTTCAAAGCTTTTCTACAAAAGGATTGCTAGCTTTAACCGCATGGGTGTGACTTACATCTATGTTCAATAAAACTGGAGGTCCTCCTCAGATTCTACTACTTCAGAATGT
>NW_015323902.1:0-235 GCF_001447785.1 Gekko japonicus
TACCTTACTTTTCTTTGTCTTTTATTTTAGTGTAAACATTTCATGTTGTTGTGTAATGCATTGCAATTTTATTTTCCTTAGCTGATGGCAGGCAACTCCACACACTCTGATCAGAGGTCTGGACTATTTGGCCTTGCTGCTCAGTGGGACATTCCATGGCCTTTCCCTTTTTGCTCATTTGCTGATCAGGACCCTCTGTCACTGGGGAGTGCCCTTCTAATCCCTCAGCAGGGTA
>NW_015323903.1:0-235 GCF_001447785.1 Gekko japonicus
ATAACCAAGAAAAATATCAACAAAAACAGTGCGCGAGTGTTCATGTTCCCAGGAACTCTTCATCACGCTGAATAAGGAAGCTGTTTCAGGACATGATGCAAAACACTCCCCTCCCTCAACGCCCTGCATAGGCTCTTAAAATGGAAAATGGATGCAGGTGCAACTGTATCAGATGGTGCCGTGTGCAGAACAGGTTCCAGGACTCACCAATGACAGAAGGGACAGAGAATCAAAA
>NW_015323904.1:0-235 GCF_001447785.1 Gekko japonicus
CAGCTTTCGAAGTGCAAGGGATTTCCTTTGCATAGAATTCCCCTGCCCAGAGAAAGCTAGCATGTCAGGAGCAGGGTTTTAGCTACGGTTTCTCCCAGCTTTCCTATACACAAGAAAAATTTTGCATGGAGGAACCCCACCTGCTGGCCATCCTAAGTAGTATAGCCCAGAAACAGGTTTAGCCCCTCCAGAGGACAAGGTCTGTCTCCAACAGCGACTATCCAGATGCTTTTGG
>NW_015323905.1:0-235 GCF_001447785.1 Gekko japonicus
CCCAGGTCCCACTTGGAGGCTGGTGTCTGTATCTAATGTAGTGGTTACAGGGTTGGGCTAGGTTATGGGAGGCCCTCGTTTGAATCTTCACACTGCCATAGAAGCTTGCTGGATGACCTTGGGATGGTCATACACTCTCAGCATAACCTATTGTACAGCACTTATTATTTATTCATTAGGGTTGCCAGCTCCGGGTTAGGGAATACCCGGAGATTTTGGGGGTGGAGCCTTGGGA
>NW_015323906.1:0-235 GCF_001447785.1 Gekko japonicus
AGGTTTTAAGGTCTAGTGCGGAAAGGACCCTTGAGAACATTTTTAGGCCACCTTCCAGGGTCCCCAGTGCAGCACACATAAGAAACATGAAAACATTTGAACAGTTCAAAACATTTCAAATTATAATATAATCCAATAAAAACACATACCAAACCATACCAGAGGAGGGCCGATAACGGTTGTTGGGAGTACGCCAAATGAAACAATAACCGTCTTCGCCTGCCGGTGGAAGAAG
>NW_015323907.1:0-235 GCF_001447785.1 Gekko japonicus
CAGCTTTGTCCAAAATACTAGAGTGTCACTATGCGGCATAGCCAGTGTTATGATGTCACTTCCGTGACATATTGAGCAGCAATCTTGCCCCAACCCCCACAGTCCCAGAGAGCTCCCTCCCATCTCCCGCTGGGGAGCAAAGAGGACCTGGCAACCCTAAACAGAACAAAGTCTGAATCCAGTGGCACCTCTATAACCAACAAAGTTCAATTCTGAGTATAAGAGAGAACTGAGA
>NW_015323908.1:0-235 GCF_001447785.1 Gekko japonicus
GAGGGAGGGAGGGAGGGAATTGGGCCATGTAGTACAAGGCACATTTATTGCTTTATTAATTTAGTACATTTCTATCTCACCCTATCCCCTAGGGGGGCAGCGCACATTCTTACTACACCCTTGTTGATGCACAAACCCGTTCTGAGGAGGCAGTGCCAGCTTTAACCATGTCTGATAAAGGCGGCAAATGTGAAATCGAGCAACAAAAAGAATGAGAACTGTGAAGTATGAGGTG
>NW_015323909.1:0-235 GCF_001447785.1 Gekko japonicus
GGTCACTGTAAGTCAGTTGTGACTTGACGGTAACAACAACAACATAACAAAAGGGAAACAGCTTGAATAGCAGTTAAGTGAACTAGTCCCTTTCCCATGCAAAATGCAGGCAATGTTTCAGTGATTAGCTATGATAACACACCCTTGATGCATGGAAGGATCTAGTTGGCAATCATCTTTACCTTAAGCTTATTTTTTCTCCTAGGATCTGGAGCTGGCCTCCGTCTTGGCCCTG
>NW_015323910.1:0-235 GCF_001447785.1 Gekko japonicus
GGAGTCTTCCTATTCTGACGCTGCACCGTGACACCCCCAGGGCATCCGGGAGCATTGCTGTTTGCAGATCTGCCCCTTTCTGTCTTTGCTGGCTTCTTGGTGCCGAGGTCCCACTTTCATTAAAAACTCTCCAGCGTCTTTCATTGGCCAATCGCCTGGGGTTGCCAACTTCCTGGCGGTGCCTGGAGATCCTGACCATCTTTCAAGGATGTTGTCGGGCTATCTTTCGGCTATG
>NW_015323911.1:0-235 GCF_001447785.1 Gekko japonicus
GTGTTTTCGGTGTTCTGTCCAAATATTCGGGTAGCCCAACCTATTGCGACTGAGATTGTTTCTCCAAATAATATACTTTATGACTAAACTGGTTTTCAGATCTCACCATCAGAGGGCAGAAATTAAGAGACGTGCTCAAATACCCTTGACCTGAATAGTGCAGGATCTTATCAGAACTTGGAAGCTGAGCCAGGGTCAGCCCAATGCCCCTTCTAAGCTGTGGAGTCCTGTGAGC
>NW_015323912.1:0-235 GCF_001447785.1 Gekko japonicus
CCGCTTGCCCGCTGCTGCACCCAGCCATTCTGCAGGTCCAGGCGGGTGGGTAGGACAGCTGGGATCAGAGTGCACCTGGCCACCAGCTGGTGGGGAGGATGGAAGTTGGGGAGGGGAGCTGAGCAAGAATGGAGGTCGGGGGAGGTCAGGGTGAGCCTTAGGCCTGCAACATGGCTGGTGCCCTTCTGTGGCCTCCCGTTGCCAGCGCCATCAGTGAGTGGCTCGCTTTCTCCTG
>NW_015323913.1:0-235 GCF_001447785.1 Gekko japonicus
GGTGCCACTGGACTCAGACTTTGTTATATGGAGGGAATAGCTGTCAAACATATGCATTCACAGTAATAGCAAGCACACGACAATGATATACTTGAACACTGTAATGCCCATATTGAGATGTAAATATTCCCAATATCCACACATACAATGAATGATGGCCTGGTTCAGAAATGAGCTCCATGGACGTCTTAGGGTGCTTGCCAATCCACCTGTCAGCTAGCTGCCATTTCTGTGT
>NW_015323914.1:0-235 GCF_001447785.1 Gekko japonicus
GAATGGCAACCCTACTGTATAGAGCCAGGGTGACCTTACAAGCCAAGAAAGGAGATACAGCAATGCTTATCTGAGGAACTTTCAGGCCGAAGTCAAGGATGTTCACTTGACATAATAGCTTTATTTAAAAATCCCCTCTCTCACCCTGTACTGTGTTAATCCACAGCAGTTAGCACACCTTCCAGACAATCTCTCCTTCCTTGCCAGTTGTAGTTGTTGTTGTTGTTCAGTCGCA
>NW_015323915.1:0-235 GCF_001447785.1 Gekko japonicus
TTTACCTTTACTTTAGCATAGCAATGAAAAGAATAAGTTCTGCTTGGGGAGGTTGTTAGTTAGCTTAAAACTAACTAGGTAGCACTATGGGGCTAGTAATGCTCGCCTAACTTACAGGGCTATGCTAAGATGACGATCATTTGGTGCAAAACACTTTGAACACCGCAAGTGCTATATAAATAACACCTATCTCTCTAGCACTTTTCTATCCTGCCTTTCTTCCAAGGAGCTCAGG
>NW_015323916.1:0-235 GCF_001447785.1 Gekko japonicus
ATAAATAAATAAAATAAATAAAATAAAATCTATGCCTGGCAATATCTGTTTCTACAGACAGCTCCATGATTGGATCACAGTCTGATTGTTTTCTTTTAGACCACTCCCCGCAGTGAAGCTCAGTGAAACAACTGGTATTCTTACGAACTGTTAGAGAGTTGATGGTCTGAAATAAAGCGAACCCTTCTGAAACAAAAGCAGTTCTTTTACACAGGAGTCGTTTCGTAGAAAAAGA
>NW_015323917.1:0-235 GCF_001447785.1 Gekko japonicus
CACCTGGATCTATGTTTAAATTGAAATGCAACTCACCATTGTGCTAATTCTGTCTGCTAACTGTTGACAGGGTCCTTTTCCAATCCCCTTTGCTCATGCTTCTTATGGCTCATCCACATTCCCCTCAACCGGCCTGGCCAGCCACAGCAGCCCCTCTTCCAAGTGCATTTAGTTCCGGCTACTCTGTGGCTGCTGAGGAATCATACCTCCACAGCCACTTTGGCCAATTTCATAG
>NW_015323918.1:0-235 GCF_001447785.1 Gekko japonicus
TAGTACAGATGACCATCCCATACACTGCCCAAATGTGGCTCACACGCTCCCTCCTCTCAGTCAGCAGTGCTGTTCTCTGAACATTTGAAGATCACACCGAGGGAGTCGTGACTGGCCCTTTGTGGAAACTGAGGGGATCCACCCTGCCTCTCTGATGAGTCTGGGGATTAACCTGGTTGGTTTTCCGATAGAAGCTTTCCCCTAAGAAGACGTTCTTAGGGTAGCCAGTGGAAAG
>NW_015323919.1:0-235 GCF_001447785.1 Gekko japonicus
ACACATTCATTCACTCATTTGCCATTTTGTCTGTAATTTTGTCTCTCCAATTTTCCATCTTGGTTTTGCAAATCTGTTTGAACTATGTGTACATTTTTATGGCATGTATGCATACAATGCACATCACCTGTGCATAAATCATGTGTATAATGTGGAATGTTTATTTACTATTGCACAAAACAGCATTTAAGAAACATGTCCATTGCCCCCCAAGCTGGAAATAATGAGGCAGACA
>NW_015323920.1:0-235 GCF_001447785.1 Gekko japonicus
TTCATTATGGATCACTCAAAAGATAGATCAGCCTTCCAATGCAACACTGGTAGAAGGAGGTCTACAACCACGAAATTAGCGGACATTCTATCCTCTCACAACCTAATAGACATTTGGAGACACCTACACCGCATGGAAAGGGATTACACATTCTACTCTATACGTCATGGATCATATACCCGCATTGACTACATCCTAGTCAACCGATCACTAGTGAGTCAGACTTATTCAGCTG
>NW_015323921.1:0-235 GCF_001447785.1 Gekko japonicus
AATGGCAAGGTCCAGGAAAAGCTTTACCATTAAGACCATTTTCAATTGACTCATTAGTTTTGCTGCCTGCTCCCTTCCCTTTGCACACAGTGGAATGCAGAAGGTTTCACAAAGCTGGAATGTTTGAAGATGTTGGGGCTCTCCTGTCCCTATTTCCCAGGGCGGTCCCCACATTTAGATCCCTGTCCCTGAAAAACAAAACACGCTACCCATTTTATCCCTACTTTGGCCCTTT
>NW_015323922.1:0-235 GCF_001447785.1 Gekko japonicus
AAATCCTCCCGTGTGACCGGGGCCTTAATGGTTGTCTTTTTTAAAATTCCACAAACTTTTATTATGTATATAATAACACGTTTAACATTATCTTTCAAATTACAAATACCCATGTACCCCCCTTTCCCTCCCCTCCAATTGGCTTCCTGCAGTGCTCTACCCTTCTACCCTTGTTTTTTCTTAATTTTGTTTCGTGTTTCGCTTTGTCAGTTTCAAGATAACATCCCTCTAATAT
>NW_015323923.1:0-235 GCF_001447785.1 Gekko japonicus
GGGAGAGGGGTGGCTAGGTGGGTGGTCATGCTTGTGGACAGGGCACGCTGGCCAGCTGGCTGGGGACGTATTGGAGCCCCCCAAAGTGGGGGATTCCCCTGCCCGGACCTGGGGGCTGATGACCCTAGATTCGAGGAAATCTATGGTTGGATATCTCTAATCGTCCTTAAAGTACAATAGCTGCTGTACAATAGCTGCTGATTTGAATTGGCACTACGGAATGGGGGGAGGATAT
>NW_015323924.1:0-235 GCF_001447785.1 Gekko japonicus
ACAGGGGATTCAAATGAAATTCTACAGTTAAGAGTGACAGCTGAGGGTGACAGAAGAGTTAAATTCTGTTAAGAAGAGTGAAGGATTGTGAGAGGATCCTGGATCAGGGAAGTGGAACCAGTAATCCCTCCCTGAGGGAAATATCTCCTAGTAAAAGGGGGTCATCCCAATCAAGAGTTTAAGAAGGGAAATTGGAGCTTGTGTGCATGTTCCTGCCTTCACAGACTTAAGTAAT
>NW_015323925.1:0-235 GCF_001447785.1 Gekko japonicus
ATGGAGGTGATAGTCCTTAAAAGGATATGAAGCCTGACTGGGAAGGAAGGAACCAATAAGCAATCAGGCATCCCTGCAAACGCATAGGCTGAATCAGTTGTCTATCAAGTTCTTGTCCCATCTGTCCTCTGGGACAATAAGACTTGGGTCTACATTTCTCCCTTCTTCCATGTTACCTTAGAACAGTCTGGTGATATAGGTTAGGTTAAGGGAGGAGCTGCGGTGGCTCAAGTGG
>NW_015323926.1:0-235 GCF_001447785.1 Gekko japonicus
CCATCACTGCTCTAGGCATTAGTAAAACATCCATCTTATAGGTTAAAATCACTCTTACACATATATAACCACACACACTGATGTGTGCAAAAGAAGAAAAAATTCACATATTTACAGTTACATTATCTTCATCCTTTCCTCCAAGCGCCGGGATCACGGGCTGTGCCTGGGTGCCATTCGTTTACTCATAAGGGGAGGGAGGCACTTTTCCATTGCATCATTAAGGCACAGCTTC
>NW_015323927.1:0-235 GCF_001447785.1 Gekko japonicus
CCTTTCATTTTTACCGGAAGTTGAAGCTACACTTTAAAAGAAATAGGTGTGACAGGAAGATGACAGAGATGTAAAGTTCCACTAGGGCATGATTGGTTCAACAAGGCGGAACCCTAAGTATAGGGGGATGTGACGTACACCATAGGGGGAAATGGGGCTGGTGGCTGTTCTCTTTCATTCGCCGTGTCTTTGTAAATAGGATGGAGGCGGCTGGAGACCTCAGCGCGGAGTCTTT
>NW_015323928.1:0-235 GCF_001447785.1 Gekko japonicus
AAGACTCCACAGTTTGGAGGAAACGTGATTCCCATTTTGATTTGGGTGCAAGTGAAGAAGAGGTTGCTGCATTGTGCAGCAATATTTGACCCATAGTGCCAGTCCACCTCCAAGAACACATAGCCTTCTGGCCATGCTGTTTGCCAGCAATTCCCCGGGGTTTCTTGGGCCCTGTTTACCATGACATCATTGCTGCCACCATCTAACCACCTGCCACATTGAAGGTCCCATGAGA
>NW_015323929.1:0-235 GCF_001447785.1 Gekko japonicus
TGGGTTCATGTGACATACAAATCCAGACACCCTGGCTTATTCTCAGCACTGCAGCTTTGCTCACACCTGGCCATATACAAACCTGACTACAACAAAGGCCAGGATTTGTCAAGGAAAATCAGAATCTGAGTGATCGTATGCAAGCTGTATCCTAGTTTCTCAGTAACCACTGTTAAAGTAATCCATGGTTTCATGTTATGTCTGAAATGAGCCCATGTATCATAAGAGACCACCT
>NW_015323930.1:0-235 GCF_001447785.1 Gekko japonicus
TCGTGTACATCGGGCTACTGAAACAGACTCAATAGCATTTTTTTCACTTAAGAAGCAAAGGCTTGGAGCGCACAACCAATGCAGCATAGCCATTGTTATCTGATACAAGAAAGCTACTGCACAGTACAGTAGAATCCTTTGGGAAAAAACCTCAAACATGAGAAATGTCAACCACAAAGCAATCTAGGGACTATGGCTCCGTGGTGGAGCATCCGCTTAGCATGCAGAAGGTCCC
>NW_015323931.1:0-235 GCF_001447785.1 Gekko japonicus
GGGGATTTTTATTCTGCCCTCCCCAAAGCGAGGTCTATGTCTTAGTTGCATCCAGAGGATGATTTGAAGGCGTCTGAAGTACTTTTGTTTCTCAAGACAAACAGGTCTGGGGGTGTCATGAGTGCCTGAATCAAATAGCTAGCGCTGACCCCCATCTTTGCTGCCCTCATATCTTGGAGACAGTTATAGCAACTAATTCGCTTTTGGCAAAGGGAATTAAAGGGAGGCTCAGCAT
>NW_015323932.1:0-235 GCF_001447785.1 Gekko japonicus
TAGGCCATTCGGCATCACAAAAACACAACGATATAAATTTCGGCGTCATGGAGGCAGAAGTGTTCCATAGACTTTTTGTTAACTCCTAGAGCATCTCTAAACCACTTCCTGTTCCAAAACAGGAAGTGATAGCCAGGATGTCAATCAGTGCTGCCACCACCCATTCTCCTCCCTGAAACTCCACTGAGCAAGAGCAGGGGATGAGGAGTGTCCCAGAAAGATTCCCCACCAGAAC
>NW_015323933.1:0-235 GCF_001447785.1 Gekko japonicus
TCCACTCCACTCCACACAAGTACAGCCCAAGAAAAGCAGCCTGGATACCCTGGGAGGGTCGTCAGGCATTTGGGAGAGGGACGGCTTTGATGGGAGGCTGGCGGGACGCCCCTGGAATGTCCCTGCAGGTGAGGGTGCATTACTAGGGCGGCCACGGAACGCCAGACAAGGCTTCAATAGTTTGCACGGGATTTGGGCTGAGGAGGTTGGGGGCGGGGGGCGGAATCAAGGACCT
>NW_015323934.1:0-235 GCF_001447785.1 Gekko japonicus
AGGTATTATCCATGGCTAGTCAAGCTGTACTTCTCATTTCATATTTTCAATTCCAGCTGTTGAAGACTTAAGTTGATGCATTACCTTCTGGCTCTCAGTTGTCAAATTGTTTTTAGGGAAGATGGCTGTAGATCAGAAACTTCATAGGTTGGATTGGTACCAATAACTGGACTAGAGCATCAACTACAGTGGACTGGTGTAGGCATTCTGTGGTTCTTTTCTCATGCTGGGTTCT
>NW_015323935.1:0-235 GCF_001447785.1 Gekko japonicus
CAGCCCTGGCTGGGCTCAGGGAGGGGGGAACCGGCCATGCCACGCTTATCTCGCCTGCTGCCACCCGGCCCTGCTCTGGGAGGGGGGCGAGCCCAGCCATCTTAGCCCGCGGCGAGGACTCTCTCTAGGGCCCGTTGTCTCTACCCGCAACGAGCCTTGCTCCTACTACAGTATGAAGCAGCTTTGTGTGTATATGTATGTATAACTGACAGGTAGTGGTCAGGAGGGAAAAGTC
>NW_015323936.1:0-235 GCF_001447785.1 Gekko japonicus
GATCACCCAGCAAGCTTCATGGCAGAGTGGCACTTTCTCTACCCCAAATATTCCTTTCTTCTGCACTGCAGCATTTATTAAGGAATCATTGTCAACCTTATATGTATGTCAGTATAGAAGAGTATGTAGTAGTGTCTTTAACTTCTAAAGTAGCATTTTGAGGTAGAAGTGTTTCAAGATTATCCTATTGTCCATTGTTTCTGAAGCCATTACTTTTTGGATGCACCTGAAATGT
>NW_015323937.1:0-235 GCF_001447785.1 Gekko japonicus
CCAGGTGCGCTGATCTCTGTCACCTGGAGTTCCGTTGTAACAGTGGGAGTTTTCTACCTTCCACCTGGAGGGTAGCAATCCCATTGGCAACTGAAGATCTAATTGGCTATGCAGAGAATTGGAAGAGATACATTCTTTTTAAAAGGCATTGTGTTAAACACAGATTCTGCTTAGAATCTGAAGAGTTAATATGAGAATTAGAAGAATTAGAAGAGGAGGAGGAGATTGGATTCAT
>NW_015323938.1:0-235 GCF_001447785.1 Gekko japonicus
ATTGCGCCATGTCTTTCCCTTGTTCTACGCCCTCCTCCAAGCCACGAAATTTTAAATTGAGTTGGCGCCATTTGTTTTCAAGGGCCGAAATCCGTGCATTGTTTTGCTTTTCTGAAGATTGTAGGGTTTTCATATCCTCCTGCATAGTTAAAGTTAGTTTGGCATTTTCCTCCGCTATTTTAGTTGTTACCGACAAGTCTTTAATTAATTCATTAAGCTGTACCTGAAGTGGTTG
>NW_015323939.1:0-235 GCF_001447785.1 Gekko japonicus
CTTTTTCTTAATGATCTGGCCCCATTTTTGACTGGAGTTGATGCTCATAGTCCTAACGTTGCCTCTATATATGTACTGCCGGTATGATACACAGAAGATGCAGTACTATTATCTTGCTCATGAGTCAGCCTGAAGTGTCTACTGAATTGATGTCTGGAGTTCTTTGCTTCTAATGGGCTCCAAGTGAATTATGAAAAATCAACAAATCTTGTTTTCTCAAGAAAGTGGAAACTGT
>NW_015323940.1:0-235 GCF_001447785.1 Gekko japonicus
GGAGGACCTACAGTGGTAGAGACCAACCTGAGCAGGATCAAGCAAGATGTGATCTGTTTGTATACTGCAGTTTGGACCCACATATGAGAAGCTACATTCACATAGGCTTGAGTGTAAATGTGATGTCCAATATGTAGAGATCCAAGCAGGGGCAAGAGAGGGATAGTTACACCAGTGGTAATGGGCACATGGACACATGGAGTTGCTTTATGCTGAATCAGACTTTTGGTCCATC
>NW_015323941.1:0-235 GCF_001447785.1 Gekko japonicus
GTGAAATATATGAACAATTTTTCAGTCCTGTGAGGCCGTGGAACACTGGAACCAAAAAGGAAAAAACCCACCATTTTCATGGTGAAGTATTAGTGTCGGACACATTACAAGGAAAACATGTTCAACTTTGCTGTGCTTCCGTACTGTACAGACTTCTCGCAGTGTCCCCGTTCCATCCTGTATGCAAATTGACCTGCGTCAGCTTGTGTTACCACAAGAGATCGACATGTGATAT
>NW_015323942.1:0-235 GCF_001447785.1 Gekko japonicus
AGAAGACCAGGTCTCATGGTTTGAGACAGGCCAATGTTAAAGATACTCTTCACTGAAAATCAGACAGCAGTGTAGGCTGTTTGGGATGGCACTCAAAGGAGCCAGACTCGCAGCTTGGTGATACCTGGCCTTCTCTTTCAAAGCACCTCTCAACAACCTTGGTTGGTATGTTATCCACACCTTCCTTGGATAATAACCTGGCCACAATTAAGAATATAAGAAGAGCTCTGCTGGA
>NW_015323943.1:0-235 GCF_001447785.1 Gekko japonicus
TTTATGACTTAAAAACAACATTGTAGTGATGCAGATGATTTCTGTACACTTACACTTTTGAACCATAGCTCCCATCAGGCATTTGAGATTCTTTGTTACGTGTTGACTTTTCTGCTGTTCTGCTACACACTGGCTCAAACCTACTGCTTCATCCCTCAGCCAGTTCTGACTAACTGAACTAACAGTTTTTCAGCTGTCAGCCTCTTACCAACATTCCATCAGTTCCCATTGGTTG
>NW_015323944.1:0-235 GCF_001447785.1 Gekko japonicus
TAAAACAACTCTCTTTTACCATTGCCTGTAAAGCTTTTAAGGCATCCAAGTCACCGGTTTTTGCAGCTGCGCAGGCCAAGGCAGGAGTCAGCGCATCCCTAATGGCCTCTAGCTCCTGAAAAAGTAAGAATAAACGATTAGCTGTGAACACCTATTCTCCACCAGCCCTTGCAATCTTTATTTACTGATGCCTACATGTCTTATCTAGAGGGCCACGGTGGCTCAGAGGTTAAGA
>NW_015323945.1:0-235 GCF_001447785.1 Gekko japonicus
GTGACTGGCTCAGGGTCACCCATCATGAAGACCTGAACCCAGATCACACGGATGCTAGTCCGACACTTTAACCCCCACAACATGCTGGAAACTAAGCTACTTTTCAGGATGGTGAAGCAGAGTCCTGTAACTGAGCGGACTTTATGGAAGAGAACTTTTATGGAGGTGACTGAACTTTTAAGGAAGAGAACATTAAGAAGATTGATGGAAATGTTGCCCCAGTGTACTGCAGCAG
>NW_015323946.1:0-235 GCF_001447785.1 Gekko japonicus
TGTTACAGAATGACACCCTTCTAAGCCCACATTCTATGCAACTCTCTCTCTAAATTTAACAGCACCTAACTGAAACATTTGCAAAAGTTGTTAGTCTTATTCCTTCTTCTTTGGATGGGCTATTGGAAGTTCTGTGGTGAGCTGGGAAGGCAAGAGGAGCCATTTCCATATGATCAAAAATGCTGGATTGTATTCATCATCATGAATAAAATGATTCATTTTACTGATCAGATAA
>NW_015323947.1:0-235 GCF_001447785.1 Gekko japonicus
CCATTCCTGACGTGATAGTCCATTCTCCCTCCTCAAGCATTTGAAGGCTTCCTTCTCCTGTATGTTTGGACCACCACCCAATACCACCGCTCCGGTACATTTTTATCCCACTCTCCCTCCAAGACCACAGTGACTTAGGTTAGGCTGGCCCAAAGTCACCTAGCAAGCTTCCCGGCAGAGTGAGGATTTGAAAACAGATCCCACATATTCTTGTCTGGTGCTCTAGCCACTACAG
>NW_015323948.1:0-235 GCF_001447785.1 Gekko japonicus
AAATATTCTTTTCTTAGCTAAATTCCTTGCCAAAAGAGTTCAAGTAGCCTGTGACAAGAAGACATCTTCTCTAATATGGTATATAGTCTGTCCTCTCCGGCTTGAATGCTTCCTTTTATTCCTAGATGGTTGGTACTACTCAGTATCTGGAGGTCAGAGGAGCAGAGGAAGAAAGAAAAGAAAGGGAATATAAACTGGAAACCAAAATAAACAGCAAAGAAAAGGCTATTTTTTT
>NW_015323949.1:0-235 GCF_001447785.1 Gekko japonicus
CTGAAACTCCGGCTTTGGAGAGTCACAACTATGATAGCCAATCAATCATGTTTTTCCCAGCGTGTCCTGGGTACGAACGTTCATCTCTGATCCAGAGAACTTCACATATGGCAGGAGTGTGTATACGGGGATAAACCCACCCACCCCCAAGCAGATGGCTGATATTCTGATAGAGCTCACTTCCTGGAGGCGGGTAGCCCACTCGGATTGATGAATGCCTTAAAGATAGCAACTA
>NW_015323950.1:0-235 GCF_001447785.1 Gekko japonicus
GGGATGACGATGGTCCTTCACAATGAATTAAGTGATCTAAGCAAACCTTAGAATCGCAACTGAAGTTGGTGACTGAGGCAATCACTTGCCAGACATCCTGTAAAGCTCTTAAGAGAAATCATTCGCAGTTTTGGAATACTGAGTCGCCAGTATGCGGAGGACACCCAGCTCCATATTTCTTCATCCAAACTGCCTGCTGTCACAGTATTCATTCATTTATTTATACCCCACCTTT
>NW_015323951.1:0-235 GCF_001447785.1 Gekko japonicus
GTCTCACCTGGAGGCTGGCATCCCTATCCCCTGCCCTGGTGAGCCCAGAGCTTGGAATAAGAGGCAGTTTGGGCTCCTTCCAGAGGTTGTCCCAGACTGTCACCCATTTATTTGTTCCATAGAACACAATGGGAGGGAACAAATGAGAACTGAACCTGGCCTTTCACCTGCGTGGGGGTGGGGGTGGAAAGTGCCTTCAAGTCACCGCTGATGTATGGCAACCCCATGGGGTTTT
>NW_015323952.1:0-235 GCF_001447785.1 Gekko japonicus
AAAGAAAAAACCTATTTCCCACAAACTACAGGAAGTGAAAGCAAAAGAACAGGTGCAAAAAATTAACTGGAATAATTAACTATGTCTCAACACAGCTAATTAAATATTTAATCAGAAACCACCCCGTGTTTCATCACTCAGCTTTGCTTTCAATCCCCAGAAGCATATGGTAGCACGTTTCTCCATACTGTTTCAATGAACACACATGAAATACCATCTTAATTAAAAAGTATGA
>NW_015323953.1:0-235 GCF_001447785.1 Gekko japonicus
GAGACTTCAGGAAGGAAATTCTGGAGACTGCCTCCCTATCCTCTACAGTTCTCAGGTGTCTTAGGCCATATGTGTAGGCTAGGAAGAATTTTAAAAAAATCAGTTGTGAAACTGGCCTACCAGATGGCAGACTTGCAATCCTAAATACATTGAATACTATGAGATTTATTTCTCAATAAACGTACTGTCTGGAGGGTTAAATTCGCACATGCTAATACTTTAAAAATAGGGGGGG
>NW_015323954.1:0-235 GCF_001447785.1 Gekko japonicus
TTGCTCCTTTGAGCAAAGGCTGACCTCAGGGGTGGTCTTGGCCAAAGGGCAAGAGGGGCAGCTGCCCTGGGCCCCATGCTTGCCCCCCTCCGAGGTGGAAGAAAAGGAAGATTACTCCTGCCACCGCTGTCCACCTGCCCCATCTATTTCTTAGGCAGACAGCTTCCGTTGGTGGCTCTTGCCATTTGCTTGGCCCCAGCAAGGGGTACTGGTGGTGGCATGGTGGTGGTGGTGG
>NW_015323955.1:0-235 GCF_001447785.1 Gekko japonicus
CCCCCCCCCCATGGCAGCGTGTTATACATTTCTGAAATATAATTGCAGTCAAACAGATGAAGGCTCCCTTCACCTGTTGCTTGAAGCTGTTTTTCTTCTCTGTTCACATTTCTGGTTTTGTAAGGGACTTGTTGGTGTGAATGGTGTGAGGACCTTATTTTAATAATTTCAGTCTATCTTAACATTACCACTTTCTATATAGTTCTATTCTCACATAGCAGCATTAATATAGGTT
>NW_015323956.1:0-235 GCF_001447785.1 Gekko japonicus
CACCTCCCGAGGAAGCCCCTTCCACTGAGGAACTGCTTTAACTGTAAACCTGAGCATTTTTGCTTACTTGGCACTACTCTTCCCTCTCGCCTTGGAAAGGGACACGGAGCTTACGCAGAGTGTTAATGATCTGCCATTTGCTCAGTAGCATCCCCCCTCCTGAGATACCTCTAAATGCCACTGAATTTTCTCTCGGGCTACATGAACCAAAACTTGGTTTTCTTAAAAGTTTAAG
>NW_015323957.1:0-235 GCF_001447785.1 Gekko japonicus
GCTGTTTGGGGGCAGGGTTTCGCCCACCAGCCAGCTGGCCAGTGACGGGCAGAAGCCCCAAAACCTGGGGGATCCCCTCTTGGAACTGAAGAATGGTAACCCTAGGCCCTGCCCACTTTCTAAAATTACTTAGCAGGCAATAGGAAATGTGTCAGTAGATGTCATGGGGCCCGCGGGTGCCATGTTGAAACTAGGGTTGCCAGCTCTGTGTTTGGGGGGTGGAGCCTGAGGAGGG
>NW_015323958.1:0-235 GCF_001447785.1 Gekko japonicus
CGTAAAACGGTTGCAGCAAAAATGGCATATGCAGAATAGTGAAAAACGCACCCTACTAAGCACAAATGGTCCTGTAAGATTCAGGGTTCACTAACAACCACAAAACCAACTGCTCACTGAAAGAAGAAAATGTTTACGGCAGAAGCCTACGTGCACCTTTGGAATTCTGACACAGCGCGCTGAGTGCGGCCACAAAATGGCTGTCTCGGGAGGTGGAGCCAGCCCCAAAATGGCT
>NW_015323959.1:0-235 GCF_001447785.1 Gekko japonicus
AATTCTGGGAGACCTGACCATGCCCATACCATGAGAAACCTGACCAAAATGAGTCTTAGTGCTGTTATTCATTTATCCAGATGTTTATGGCCTGCCATTTCCGGTGGTTGAAGGAAACTAATAGAATAATCCTTGAGATACCCCCTCCCCCCAAAAGATGCCTACAATAAGAAAGTCTAACAAAGAAAAGAATTAATTTGAGAGATGACATACACATTTGCACAGATTTCCAAAA
>NW_015323960.1:0-235 GCF_001447785.1 Gekko japonicus
ACCCACCAGTCCAAACTGACTTAGTATGGGGAGCCAACCAGGGCTAGGCAGAAGGGTTTTTTGGGGCACCCTACGCAAACTATGACCTATTTCAGTGTTCTATTTCTGTTTCAGTATTCCATTTTCTATGGTGGCTAACCAGATGCTCTACAACAGAAAAGAGCGAGTGTCCTGTATCACCTTAAAGATGAACAACATTCCCAACTCAGAGGATGAGAAATACTGCGCTACACCA
>NW_015323961.1:0-235 GCF_001447785.1 Gekko japonicus
GCTGTTTCAGAATTCCAAAGGCGCCCATAGGCTCAAAAAAAAAAAATTCCCAGGAATTCAAAAGTTTTAGGGCGTTGTGTTTTTTCAGGGGGGCAGGGGAAGGAAGCAACAGAGAACACTCAAAACAATAAACCTGAAGAGTTCTTCAATCACTCACGCTTATTAAAACCTTGCCATCTCGAAGAGCCTTACGGGAATGATTGGAACCTGTAATCGCTTTGAAGCTCGACTGCGC
>NW_015323962.1:0-235 GCF_001447785.1 Gekko japonicus
GGGAGATAAATCAGAGAACTGGGATTTCCTGTCCCCTGCAAATCCTCACAGGCTTCTCTTGTACTCTAAGTGGCATGGAAGTAGTTTCAATACATAATTTCGCCCCTGAAATCAAATGGCTGAGAATGCAGCAAATATGTAGCAAACAACTTTCCTTTAGAATGCATGCAGAGAAGATATTTCACATCTACTTTCTGTGCATCGCTATAATCTGGTATGGTGAACAGAGATCCCA
>NW_015323963.1:0-235 GCF_001447785.1 Gekko japonicus
AAGACTGACTGTGAAAGTTTAGGGGAAAAGATGATAGACATTTATAAAATCATGCATTAGTTGGTGAAAGTGGATAGATGGAGATTTTTGCTCCCTCTCTAACATAAATACTAGAACTTAGGGGCACTCAATGAAGTTGCTGGGAAATACAAAAAAGAAACACTTCTTTATTCAATGAATAATGAAACTATGGAATTCACTACCAGTGGTGGTGATGGCCATGAATATGAGCAGC
>NW_015323964.1:0-235 GCF_001447785.1 Gekko japonicus
ATATATTTAAGCATCATCTTCTCCTCCCTCTCCTCGTTCCAGACGTCAATCAGACCCAGATTCCTCACTGCTTCTAACAAGACTGCCGCATCATTCACGCACCTTCTGAGTCTGGGCCTTTTATTATAAATGCAAACGATAAACAAATAAATTAAATGATATTTAGAGAAATTTCTTGAGGAGGGTGAAAGTATCATCCACTCTTGCGGGGTTGTTGTGTTGTTGTTTTTTGGGG
>NW_015323965.1:0-235 GCF_001447785.1 Gekko japonicus
TCATGCTGGAACGATCTCTTCTGTAGGGATCCATCCTAACATAATACAGTATCTACCTAAGTCTAGGTGGGCAGATCAGGAGGGTCTACTTTCCAATGTAAAACGAGACTCTCCGGTGTCGACCCTTCAGTACTGGAACTGGATTTAGGGCACACTTCAGCTGTGGCTATGATACACGAAGCTGTGCCTGTGTGCTCCTGTGGCCAAATTGGAAACGCACAGTCGGAGTCCAACG
>NW_015323966.1:0-235 GCF_001447785.1 Gekko japonicus
AAGTGAGTGATTATGGATTCCTAGAGAGGACGTTCCTTCCTTGGTCCCATTACAGATCGATGGGTTTCCTCCCTCCTTCGTATGTATATGTGTGTGCACACAGGTTTTTTAAACGTGTGAGGGAGGGAGCCCTGAGGTAACCTTTTTTTCCGGGGCCCCAAAAAGGCTCTCGGCAGCCCTGAGAGAGAGCTGAAGAAAAACTGTGCACGCTCGAAATCCAGAATTAATATTAGAA
>NW_015323967.1:0-235 GCF_001447785.1 Gekko japonicus
GGGGGGAGCCTCGGATTTAGGAATTTACCTTAGGGGCAGGGTAAACGGCACTCCTGCACTGGCTGTCAGAAGCCAATGCAAGTGGGGATAAGGGATTGTCTTCAAACCTTAAATTCCTGAATGTCCATTTGCCCCCCAAACATTCTGAATGCTACCCCAGATTTGTAGATCAACCTTTGGTGGTAGATCAACCCATACGACTCCATACTTTCACTATGCTGGGGAACAAATGAAA
>NW_015323968.1:0-235 GCF_001447785.1 Gekko japonicus
TAACCACTACACCAAACTGGCTCTAAGTGCCCTCTCCAACCATCTCCATGTGACTGGAACCGCAGCTGGATTAATCTATGGAAAGGGTTGATTCAGGGTGGTGTAAACCTCACCCTAGACAGCTCCCAGCAGCTGCTTCTGGAAACACTACAGAGGGCTGTTTTCCCTGATGGATTAAGGGGGGGGGGATGATCTGCTCTGTACAGCCGCCATCCTCTCTGGCTAGAAGTACCAG
>NW_015323969.1:0-235 GCF_001447785.1 Gekko japonicus
GTGTTTATGAAGCAGATAGCCAGCCTGAATGGGAAATCACTGGAAATGTCCTGTAAGCAAGAGCTTAATAAAAAGTCTTCCTAGTTCAGCAATATAGTGTGCAACTAGGGGTTCAGGGAATGCATCATTGAAAGCTAAGCATGGATGTGTGTGTCCCCTAGGATGCCCTTCAGCCTGTGGTGAGCACAGAAAGCCAGATGTATCAAAGCTCAGGCTTCACCTGCCTCCTGTACTG
>NW_015323970.1:0-235 GCF_001447785.1 Gekko japonicus
GCCCAGTCATAGTGTCCCTAGTGTATTCTCTCCTGGTCAGCAAAGCATGGGGCATTTTTCAAATGGAGAGAGGCCCCATGTCTGGAGGTGAACTGGGTCTTTCACTTATCAGAAAAGTTTATGAAACACAAACAGCAACCGGGAGCCAGCGCCGGCAGCACTGCAAGTCTACTCGGCTTGGACCTGGCCCACAGGAGCTCAGTAGAAGGTGGTGGGCAGTGTTCCCTCTAAGATG
>NW_015323971.1:0-235 GCF_001447785.1 Gekko japonicus
AAGGGAGGAAAACCAATGCAGAAGGAAAAGAAAACCCTGGTGCAAATGCACGGTAAAAGCAATGGAAATGCAGAAGACAAAGAAAACCCAACTGAAATGAACAGTGAAAGTGGGGCAAAACACCACTGCAGAATAGGCCTATGTTTTTCATAGTGGTAAAATATGTGTTAAATAATCAGCTGATTAAATCAACTGCAGAGCTAATGCAAGCTTGTGAACAGCTAGTCACAAACTG
>NW_015323972.1:0-235 GCF_001447785.1 Gekko japonicus
TTATTGCACAGGATTTTATACACAGTGTCTGCGATCCTTCTGAGTTGTGCATCACTGCTGTGGAACGTAAGGAGCTAAATCCCCAAAAGTGCCAGGGGAAAATTTACCCCAAGGACAAATTCAGACTGAGACAAACTGGCACCCACATGTTATCAACATTAACTTTTCTACGAGGATTAACAGTGTTTTGTACATTGACTGAAATCATGCCAGAATGACCATGGTTGAATTATAC
>NW_015323973.1:0-235 GCF_001447785.1 Gekko japonicus
TGGAACCTCGCCCATGGGATCAAGTCGATCGTGGAGATCATCAACCCCTGCAACTGTGCTAGCTGCATCAAGTCCACCCGTTCCTTGGTCCTGATTGCAGTCGCTAGGGCCTGAAGCTTGAGTTGTTTGTCGTCTGGTAGGGACACCGTGGCTTGCCTCGTGTTCAACCTGGCGCCCAGATGCACAAGGTCTTGTGTTGGGGTGAGGTGGCTCTTTTCCTCGTTGATGAGGAACC
>NW_015323974.1:0-235 GCF_001447785.1 Gekko japonicus
TCTATTTATCCTCTCTCGTATTTATCCTCTCTCACGCTTCCCTGGTGACTTAACCTTTAGGTCCTCCCAGCTGCCTGGGCCCTTATCTCACCCTTTGAGGCTTGATAAATAAAAGGCCACCTTCCGAGTAGCAGATTGTCTGTGTACACAGAGCCGTGGAGGGAACCGAGTTTTGCCGGGAAGATGAATGATTTATCGCTGCGCTGAATAGGAGAGGAGGCAAGGGAGTTCCCCC
>NW_015323975.1:0-235 GCF_001447785.1 Gekko japonicus
AAACCCTGCCATAAACTTTATGGACATCCCAATTATAAGTCATGTTGGACATGACCGTTATCAGTAATTCTGAATATTTCCCCTTTCCCCCTGTGGCTCTTGGTTGATCTCTTGCACTGAATGTTGTTGTAGCTTGCCTCTTCAAATATAAAAGGCTGCAGACTCCTGCTGGAGTGCCCAGCAAGTTTAGTACTGATCCCGTACTTGCCGGACCTGGCAAGAGAAGCCGGATAAA
>NW_015323976.1:0-235 GCF_001447785.1 Gekko japonicus
AGACTGTTGTGCCATGGCGCGGGGAACCCTGCAGGGAAGCCGTTCTGAGAAACACCAGCAGAAAATGGAAACGGGGGGCAGACACCGCCATTTTAAGACCTGAGCTGGACAGTGCTCAGTAGTGTTGGTTCCACATGTCCTGTGGCATCATTTTATAACAATTGCAGCAGAGTTTCCATTTAGAAGACAAGAGACAGAAAGTCTTCCCACCCACATCTAGAATACAGCCCCACTT
>NW_015323977.1:0-235 GCF_001447785.1 Gekko japonicus
AGACAAGGAACGCCTGCAGTGCCACAAGGTGGATAGAATGTGAGCCAATTGGTACCCAGGCTTCCTAATTTATTCAGGAGTAGTGGTTAGGGAGCAGCCATGGAGGTCCTTACCCATGCTTCAATACATGGACATAATTTACAAGGGATACACAGATTTTACTGGACCCAGATGGATGCAGTATGATGAGGCCTTTTGCATGAGGACAGCCATGAATCCTGCTTTGCAGTGGGAT
>NW_015323978.1:0-235 GCF_001447785.1 Gekko japonicus
GGCATGCAACCCCTTAACATGGCAGTGTCTTAAAATGCAGAGCACATTAACACCTTGATCATTCATGTACGAGTCCAAAGAAAAGATTCTGGGTTCAAACCCTACATGATAGTATTAGAGGCAATGCTGTGTGATAGCAAAGAAGATGTCTTTGTGGAAAAGGCAGGGTTATATGTTGAAGCTGTAATAGTGTAAGAATTCAGACATATTTGGAAAATTAATCCAGGAAGGAACA
>NW_015323979.1:0-235 GCF_001447785.1 Gekko japonicus
GACATCTCTTGGTAAGCCTTTTCCAGGAGACAGAACATGCTGGAGAAGGCCCTGTTCCAAATATATATCTGCATCATTGATGTCAGAGTTGTCACCATCACTGAACACTCTGTGTAGATCCATACAGTGGGTGGTAACTGTCTCCAGTGGTAATTTTTCGAGGTTGTACAAAACTCCCCATATTTTCCTGTGAGACTCAAGTTGTTCACATTATTCTTCAATAGAAAAATGAACA
>NW_015323980.1:0-235 GCF_001447785.1 Gekko japonicus
GTGCCCGGCCTACTTATCAAGGGTTATCAGCCTGATCAGGAAGATCAGTATGTGGACAGAGGAAGCCTGTGTTTTGAAACCTCCCTTCTTGTTCCCAGCATGAGCACAACATTACCCTGGTGAAGATGTGAGCAAAAATATAATTGCCCCCATTGAACTCCACTGAGTGACAAAGACCTACTGCTTGTCTCCTGCCATGACACACAAGTGCAGCTTCAGTCTGCAGCCAATCACA
>NW_015323981.1:0-235 GCF_001447785.1 Gekko japonicus
CAGAGTGTCACCCCCAACATTGGCCGTGCTATTGTTTCAGGGATGTCACATGGCGAAGGTCCTGTTTTGGGGGTGGAGCTTCCGCTGCTGGCCCAGCTGGTGGCCGGTGGCGGATGGGAGCCCCAAAGACCGGGGGATCCCGTGGCCGGACTGAGGTGACCTTTTGGGCCGTTGCACACCAACAGCCGAACCGACCGTACAGGGTGGCTGGGAGGATAAAAAAGACGAGAGGAGA
>NW_015323982.1:0-235 GCF_001447785.1 Gekko japonicus
AAGTCTCCACAGCTTAGAGGGAGCATGGACAGCAAGTGGTGACAACATAGACTGCTCGATGAGAAGTTGTTCAGCGCTGAGAGAAGAAGAATGTGCCATTGAGTTGCAACCAATTCCTGGCAACCTCATCCACAGGGCATTCCAGGCAAGAAAGAAGCAGAGGCGGTTTGCCATCTCCTTAGAGATGCCAGACACCACCACCCCGGGTGGGGGCGGAGGTCCCCTGCTGTCAGGC
>NW_015323983.1:0-235 GCF_001447785.1 Gekko japonicus
ACAGTCAACCTGTGCACATTTCTTGAGAGAGCACAGCCCATTCCAGGACTTACTCCAGAGAAGACCCGCCCAGCTTTACCACCGGGCTGATTTATTTGGGGGGTGTCCATTGAGCATAACAGGACTTCAAGATGCGCAAGTCTCAGTTCCCTGTTTGTTCACTATAGCCCCCGCCCTGGCAGAACATAACAGAACCTTATGCCACTTTAAACTCATTTATTGCAAAAGGCAGTAT
>NW_015323984.1:0-235 GCF_001447785.1 Gekko japonicus
CCACCACCACCCCGACATCAAGGAATTAACTCTTTATGACATTTCGAACAGAAATCTCCTCCTTGGAAGCAGGTCTCCTTGATTTCCTTTTGGTTCATTGTGAGTGCAACAAGCAGTTTTGTGGCCCTGACCTAAACATGTTTCTTAATATCAGGTATGCCCCTTTGGAACTAAATGAGACGGATTTCCAAGTAGATATGTTTATAAATGCAACCTTAACACCTAATTTACAGCA
>NW_015323985.1:0-235 GCF_001447785.1 Gekko japonicus
GTAATAACATCCAGTTGTAGTATGTTGTTCTGTTCCTAGAATAGTTGACATGGCACTCTTCTGGGCTGTAACCTCCAGTCCTCCTGAAAAGAAGTTGTGTATCATCCAGACTGACTTAGCCAATGCAAGAGGCAAAATCAGCAATTGCCCGTTCATGTGTGGTGTCTCCCACCTCATGGAACAGCCTTCCTTTAGGAGGTCAGGAAGTAGATAAGAACGTAAGAGAAGCCATGTT
>NW_015323986.1:0-235 GCF_001447785.1 Gekko japonicus
AACCTGGAGCTGGCACCCTAATAGATAATGTCCAAGAAGGAGCAGAAGGTTTAGTTGAGAAGAGTAAAAGGCCTATTTTTAAAGGTAAAAGGCCTATTCCTTTTTTTAAAAGATGTTTTTAACAGGTTGCTACAAATAGATATGGATGTAGACTCTGCATCCATCCACAGCACATCTCCAGTCTGAGTGGAATAAATGTTTTCTAAGAATCTCCCACATGTCACCATCATATCAT
>NW_015323987.1:0-235 GCF_001447785.1 Gekko japonicus
GCGAAGGTTCACACTGCTCCATAGCAATGTTTGTGCCACAGGCTCACGCCGGTCTTTCATGAACTTTGTCCAGTTTTCTGTGCCTACCTCAGCTATACTTGCAATAAATTTGATGGAATGAAATGCGGGATTTTGAATATTACAATGAGGTTTCGGAAAGGTGAGATAGAAATATTTTAAATAAACAAACAGAGGTGCATAAAAACCAAGGGTCACTGTACTCTGGAAAAAGTAT
>NW_015323988.1:0-235 GCF_001447785.1 Gekko japonicus
CCTGCAGGAAATGACCCCTGGTAACTACTATACCACACTGATTTTTGACCTTGTGTCAAACATGCTCCCAGACGTAACAGAGGTCTGTGGACTGCATTCAGCTTGGCAGATCACGTCATTCAGGACTTGTCTAGTACAAGTAATAGGATCATTGTGATCTGTGGCTACCATATTTTATGATTACAGTAACACAATTATAGAAAATTCCCAGCCTTATATTACTGCAGAAGAGCTT
>NW_015323989.1:0-235 GCF_001447785.1 Gekko japonicus
CGTTCTTCTTTCCTTTCAGACGCCGCTAGAAAGCCCTCGCACCCTCTCTCCCTCACAATCCTACAATTGTTGGGTTAAATTTTTGGAGGGCTTCCCAAAAGGGAAACCCAAATACCAAGTTAAAAGGACAGAGATAAAAACCAAAAATTGCCTAGGCTGTGGCCAAGCACTGCGGGGACTGGACAAAAGCCGATGGGGAACGTGGAAGGCGGACTACCTTGAAATGCCATGCTGA
>NW_015323990.1:0-235 GCF_001447785.1 Gekko japonicus
ATCTTGCTGCCCCCTTCAGGGTCTTCTTTGCACATCAGACATTGCCTTTTCCAACAATTTCTACAGCTACTTGATTGCAGGAAGGCAGTTACTGAAAGAGACAGGGAATATACAGAGGCATTGAAATGTCAATTATCATATTTATGACATTAAACTGGATACATGTTTGTTACCTTTATCATTTTAATGTAACTTGCACCTAAACAAGCAAGTTAATTTTGCTTTCAGAGTTACA
>NW_015323991.1:0-235 GCF_001447785.1 Gekko japonicus
CTGTCTAAAGATGCATTTTAGTCATCTTAATATTCATTTTATTCTAGATCACAAGACATCAGCATGTCTGAGAAAGCAAGGTAATTTACTATTTCTATGTTGATGCAAAAGAAACATCTCTTTCTATAAAAGGCTAGAAAATAGGCATTCTCAGTGCTTCTTTTCTCTCTTTCTCCGTAGCAATGAAAGATGGATTTGCATACTCGCTTTTCTCCTTTAGCTAAAGGATAGGCTA
>NW_015323992.1:0-235 GCF_001447785.1 Gekko japonicus
TGGCTGGCATGACTAGACGCCGAGGCGCAGTAAAAGCAAGATAATGCATACAACAAATAGTTAACAACACATACATTGGCATAGACTACAGTCTTCTTCCTTGAATAATTCTGTTTTATATAGCTTAAATAGTGACTGAAGTGTAGGAGCCTTCTTGGCCTCCTCAGGCAGGCCATTCCATGAGACAGGGGCCACAGCAGACATAAAGGAGCCCTTCTTAGCTACCTTTTCTGGG
>NW_015323993.1:0-235 GCF_001447785.1 Gekko japonicus
CCTCTTTTTCTACGAAATGAACCCTGATCCTACCCCAGAAGCACCACCGACAGACTGCCTGAGCCATGAATAAGAAGGAATTGTGTCCCATCGTGGAGGGAGGCTCCCATCTGAGGAATTCCGACCCAATGGCCAGAGGCAAGCTGTGGGACATCCCAAGCACAGCCACTGGACACTGTTCTTTAGGAATTTGGGATCTGGGAGACCCCGTTTCGAATCCTCATACTTCCATGGG
>NW_015323994.1:0-235 GCF_001447785.1 Gekko japonicus
AGAATTATCCATCAGTGTTGTTGATAAAAAGTTCCATCTAGTGCCTGTGTCTTCCACTACCCAGTAACTACTTACCGTGGGGACAGTTTAGAGCACTTGTGCACTCCCAGGGAATTAGTGATTTAGAAACTGACCAACTTTCTTCCCCAGAAACCATTTTGAATTGTGTCTTCAAATAGTGAAGGTCTAAGTGGTATGGATAACTACCAGAGTTCAATAGCAAAGGATTTATTAA
>NW_015323995.1:0-235 GCF_001447785.1 Gekko japonicus
CCCCCTTACGTGTCTCCGTCTTCATCTTGCTTGGTCGCCGTGGCGATGTCCAGGGCAAGTTGCGTCTGTAGCGGGTACAGCAAGGAATAAGGCGTGGGGACCCCCAACAAGTGGTGGTGGGCCATGGGGTGCAGCACAGGAGTCATCTCGGGGGTGAGGAAGGAAGCAGGCAGACCTGAGCGTAGAAAGCAAGGGGACAGGTTCAGGCAGTGCCCAAAGACCCTCCCCCCCACAC
>NW_015323996.1:0-235 GCF_001447785.1 Gekko japonicus
GGAAGTGGCTATTAGTTGCCTGGGACTCTTTCAGGCTAGACCCCCTCTTGCAATAATATTGATCTATCTTACATGGTTGTTGTAAGTATTACAAAATAAAGTTTGTGAAGCATTTTGAACATTTGAAAATATCTTCCCAAAATTAAAGGATTCCAATATGATATAGCTAAAAAAGGTCATTCAACCCAATCAAAAGCCTTTTGTGCCTCACGTAACATCAAGGGTAACTCTCTTT
>NW_015323997.1:0-235 GCF_001447785.1 Gekko japonicus
CCCCCCCCCGGAACACCCCCCAAATCCCCTGCTGGGGACTCAGAAGGACCGGACAGCCCTACTGCTATTCTCCCTGCCCCAGTCCCCCACCACTGGGTTTTTGTTATTGTTGTTCTTTTTAATTGACAACTGAATATTTTTATAGCATTGTAACACTATAGCATATGTCTATCAGGTCCTTTCAATCCCCAGCTTTCAATTTTTATACCTTTTTATATACCTGTACCTTTTCCTG
>NW_015323998.1:0-235 GCF_001447785.1 Gekko japonicus
ATAATTTGAAAAACCTAATAAATATATATTTAAAAAACAAAACAAAAAGTCTCCAAGGCTGTGATCAGGCGCACAATTAGACCTGACATAGGAGCAAATGCCTGGCAGATTTAAAGGTTTAGGGTGAATTGGATTTTTTCCTTTGCCGCTGTGTTTCAGGTGTGCTTCAACGAGGGATCACAGACGCCATTGGAGCGCACCGGTGCGATCACACGGGGATGTCCATCTGCGGCCC
>NW_015323999.1:0-235 GCF_001447785.1 Gekko japonicus
GTCTATTCAGTAGGGCTTACTCCCAGGAATTGAGCTGTGAGTTGTCTCAGACAAGTCAACCTTATCCCCCCTTCTCTAATGTTGTGGTAAACCATTTCAAATGGAAACCATTTAAAATACATCTATTCCCCCTCACACCCCAAGTATTCATTACAAGCAAAGGGTAGGCCAGGAGCATGAATCATTTTTGTTTCAGAAGGTAGCAGAGTTGGTCTATGGTAGAACAGCTAGAATT
>NW_015324000.1:0-235 GCF_001447785.1 Gekko japonicus
ACAGGCGTGGGTGGGTTAATCCTATACAGGCACTTTCTATTCATTTTGCCTATTTTTACGGTTTATTTATTTTGCTTTTTACCTTTTACTGCTATGGAAATTGTGGTTTCCTTGTATAAAATTACTTAATGTTTGTTAATTATAGTACCATGCCTGGTATAATTATAACACCAGTTCTGGTAGTATTTCATACTGTTATGCTTGGTTTCCGGTTTATGGAGCAGTGATGGTGGAC
>NW_015324001.1:0-235 GCF_001447785.1 Gekko japonicus
TTTTCTGCATACCTGGGCAGTTCCCCAAATATGTAGAGAACCCTGTCCTTACTATAGGTGACCCTCTTTTTGCAAATCTTGTTATCTGCATTTTGGAGGCACTAAAGCTATCTTGAATTTGAAAGGTATTGGATACAGATGTTGGATACTGGATACATTTATGCCTGCTTTGGCCCTTCCTGTCACCATTATGGGATCATCTGGGAACCAGGGAAGGTCTCATTCATGTGATAGC
>NW_015324002.1:0-235 GCF_001447785.1 Gekko japonicus
GTTACCTAAATGCACTCAATCTAAAACCTTTGCAGCCCAGATACCTTTTGCACTACAGAATTATATTTGCTCCGAGGCAAGAGAGGCAGCTGTGAAATTAATGGATTTCTGTTCAGCTGTTTTTGTGCCTGTTCAAGGATGCTAAGCAAGGTCACTTCCTTGAAGACAGCATAACGAGTCTTGCAGAAACCAGGGCTAAGATAGAATGCCATTTCTTCATGACAAAGAAAATGAC
>NW_015324003.1:0-235 GCF_001447785.1 Gekko japonicus
ACTTTCAGCTAAGGCATGCCATAGAACAAACAAATATGACAGAAATGATGGGGGAACCACGTACTGACTTAGAGTTCCTTTTCTACACCTTTGAACGCACTGACAAGGGTCTGATTTCGGCAACATATCACCTTTTAAACACGTCTAACTCATCCAAAAAACTTCCCTACCAACGGCTATGGCAAGCGGATTGTAGTTCGACTCTGGATGATAACTTTTGGAAAGAAGTTTGGGA
>NW_015324004.1:0-235 GCF_001447785.1 Gekko japonicus
TACTCTTGAGGATGTTGCCCGTCAGAAGGCAATTTTGGCTCAGAATCATAAATGGAGTGATATTGAAAACCTTCCCAAACAGGACAAACTTGTATTCGAAACATGGAATGCCATCCCCAACACTTATATAAACATGAAAAAGTATGCATTTGGAGTCCTGTCGATCTTCGGCTCCACATATGTATGTGAGCAGGTCTTCTCCAACATGAACTATATTAAAAACAAATATCGATCA
>NW_015324005.1:0-235 GCF_001447785.1 Gekko japonicus
CTTACATGCTGCAACAAGCAAATGCACACCCTAAGGAAACAATGCCCCTTAAAACGAGGGTTTTAATTGTTTGTCACTCTACTCGGGATTTCCTGCAGTTGGGAGCGAGGTGGCTGAACCTGCTCTATCACACAGAAACATATTTTCCCGAGGAAGTGATTTCTGTGTGTGCGCGTCTCTGACTGAAGAGAACAAAGCTTTGTTTTGTCACTGAGAGAAATGGCTTCATCAAGGC
>NW_015324006.1:0-235 GCF_001447785.1 Gekko japonicus
GGCTACTGTGCCATCAATACAAGGAGAAGTCAACAATGAGAGACCACATTTAAAATCTTTATGATGGTTGATCAGATTTTCTGTGCAGGTTATCCTGATTTAGTCATTCTTTGCTTCTCCATTTGTAGGAAGATGTGGAATTGAGGACACTTGTGCTCTGCATCATCCCTGGTAGCAATCCCAATGGAGGAAAAATCTGAAAAGGGTCACAATCAGAGGTCATTTCGGGGGGGAA
>NW_015324007.1:0-235 GCF_001447785.1 Gekko japonicus
GGGCAATAGCCCTGTTTAAATAGCACGCACATCAGGGTCCCAACCCATGGATGAATTTCATGGCCTTAGAGGTGGGCCTTCCACCTCTAGCTTCGAGCCTCATCACTTTTCTTTTTGGAAGTTAAGCACTGGTAATGATTTTTATTCCATATATATATATTGCAACAGTACGGCCCTAATAGACGGCGGCCCAAGGGCTGCATGAGGATGGAGGGCCTCCTTTGCATGCATGGAA
>NW_015324008.1:0-235 GCF_001447785.1 Gekko japonicus
CCGTTGTATGTTTGCATACGGTCGTTCTGTAAACCTCGTGACAGCCCTGGGCCAGTGTTATGAGGCCCACGTTGTATTCTGGGGGGGTTCTAGCTAACCGAGAGGGCAGCTTGCCTGAGGACTCCTCGTGAGTTTGTAGCCAAGGCAAGATTGGAACAAGGGGCTCCCCCTAGGTCAGAGCCAATTCATGACTACCCCTGTCATGGCCAAGGATGCATGATGCGCAGTTGGGGGG
>NW_015324009.1:0-235 GCF_001447785.1 Gekko japonicus
GCTTGAATATGTGCCTCCCTCCTCTGTTCTCCTATAAAGTGCAATAAAGTAATCCAGGTTTGAAGTTAACACCAGCCACCTACCGGATGTGAATGCAGGTGAACTAGATTTAGTGTGTCCCTGCTACCTGGGATTCTAAGCTTGAATTTAACTCTGGCTTAGAGACCCAGTTGGGGCATGAGTGGGGAAACGAACTCTGTACATTTGTATGGCGTGGGTAGCTGGAGGTAGCATC
>NW_015324010.1:0-235 GCF_001447785.1 Gekko japonicus
TTTTTCTACGAAACGACCCCTGAGTACAGGAATAATAACGATACATCATTAAAATATTCCAGCGAAACTGCGTTAAAAAGAAGCTGACAAAAATAAAATCATAGAATTAACTTTCGGACAATAGAATAAAATCGTATAACTAACTTTCCAACAATATGCTTGAGTCACCTAAATCCGTGAATTTCACATTCCCTAGTCATTGCAAAAGGTAGAGATGCCAGCCTCCAGGTGGGAC
>NW_015324011.1:0-235 GCF_001447785.1 Gekko japonicus
TTTCAAAGATACACCGAAACCGGTCTGGGGAAAGAAGCAAAAATATGAGAATATGAAAGCCGGCAGTGAATGAGGCCCCCTCACCAATACCAGTCCAAACAAGGAGTAAAAGCATGGGGGAAAGCATCAGCCTTTAGATTAAAGCACTGAACCGTCAATAGAAGCCCCCCCCCCCGGGGGGGGCATGACAACATGCCAGAGCAATCGGGTTGCCAACCTGCAGGTGGGGGCTGGA
>NW_015324012.1:0-235 GCF_001447785.1 Gekko japonicus
TTGCAGGCCCGTAGCCGGGATTTTGTGGCCTGCGGGGCATTTTTTCTTCTTTTCTGGTGGGGCGGAAGTGCTCAGTGCAGAGAGAAAACCCATTTAGACAACTTGCCCAAATCTCCAGGAATTTCCCAACGTGGTGCTGGCAAACCCTATTCCCTCCCCTGACCAAGGGACTGTCAGTCCTATCCTAAAGTGCCCACAGGTTCAACAAGACTGAGGAGGAGGAGGAGGAGGAGGA
>NW_015324013.1:0-235 GCF_001447785.1 Gekko japonicus
GAATCAGATTAGAGAATCTGATTCACCTTCTGGGGAGTCTGAATAATGCTGTATAGGCATTATTCATTTTTTTAACAAGTTCAGCCAAGGCGAATGCACATCCCTGTTCACCAACAGCCAGCACAGCAGGTCCTGATTTTCCCCGGCCTGCACAAGTGGTTGCCGAACTCACAAGACCACTGCTGCATAGGCTTTGGTCCTGTCTGTCTGCAGTCCTGCGGACTCCTGATGAGGC
>NW_015324014.1:0-235 GCF_001447785.1 Gekko japonicus
CTCTTAACTGGGATTAAGCCACAGTTCAGAATCCCAGTAAGTGGGAAAAAGAGCCTCAGTTAGTGAAGTCGCTTGGTTAGCTACTTGGGCTCATGTTTATTTCAAACAAACTGAGATTTGTGTTGTGTGTGATGCATGAATGCAGTCTAAAATTAGAAAGTACTGTGCCCACTCACCGAATGATCCTAAACATGCTTAATAAGAACTATATTAATTGGGATTTGATTCTGAGTAA
>NW_015324015.1:0-236 GCF_001447785.1 Gekko japonicus
GGCCTTCCAGGGAACAGTCAGGGTTGTGAGAGCAGGTATGTCATTTGTCAGAGAGGCATTTGGAGCTGCTTCTAGGAGGTACCTAAGGGGGTGGGATATAAATGGTATAAAACCAGTGGTTCTCAAACTTTTAAAAGTGCAGCCCCTTCCAAACTTGCTCCTTTTTGTGACCCAGTTCTAAAATAAATGTACAACTCAGGACTCACTTTTAAAGTAACAACACAATACTCCCCCCC
>NW_015324016.1:0-235 GCF_001447785.1 Gekko japonicus
AAAAAAGAACTGCAAACAAAGTGCAGTCTGGTATGCAAACCCTGACGATTAACTGATAAAGAAGAGTCTGCCACCAGCAACACAGATACCAGATGACTGGGTTGAAAAGGCAAGACTCTGGATGAGTGGAGCCGACTGATTTATAGGATGCTGCTTGTCTTTTTCTCCCTGAATCACCAGATTCCAAGAGACTGAAAAAGACCTAATGAAGTGGGACATAGAAAGTAAGAAAAAA
>NW_015324017.1:0-235 GCF_001447785.1 Gekko japonicus
CTGTATTTAGGGATCCTGAGAATTCACATTAGGAGAGACCAGCTGGGTCAGAGCAAATGTCCATCAAGTCCAGCATCCCATTTCCCATTGGAGAGGCTGTGTGGTATATGGGCTAGTTTAGGATCTGAGAAGCCCAGGTGTAGCTCCTCACTTTTTCATGAATCCTAATAAGTTATCTCAGACCAGTGAATCTCTCGCATCCTAACCTACCATGCCAGGTGTTTGGGAGGGTACA
>NW_015324018.1:0-235 GCF_001447785.1 Gekko japonicus
AAGGGAACATTGGACAGTATAAATTAATTTGATAAAACAGTTTGGATGTACCTGGCTAGGTTTGGCAGTACAGGCATAATCATATGTATAGATTTAACCACGGATCAGCTAAGAGAGCTTGACTTTTTAAAAAGTAAGGCAGTGAATAGCTGGAACAGTCCAGGAGATTACAGAGGTCAGAAGAGACGGGGCAAAGTCCAAAGGTCGTCTGCCTACCTGCCCAAGAGGACTTTTG
>NW_015324019.1:0-235 GCF_001447785.1 Gekko japonicus
GATTCCTGAATGAAGCAGATTGTTTGGATAAATTCCAGTCTGGTTTAAGTCCTGATTATTGACTGAAACAGCCTTGGTTGCTCGTTGGATGATCAGTGCTGGGAGATGGACAAGAGGAATATGACCCTGTTAATTCTTCTGGACCTCTTTGTTGGTTTTGATAGTATCAATCATGGTATCTTTCTGGACCAGCTTTTGGCATTGGGACTGGGAGGCACCATTTTGTGGTGGTTTC
>NW_015324020.1:0-235 GCF_001447785.1 Gekko japonicus
GCCAATGGCCCTAAATGTGGGATCTTAGCCGAAGCCTATTGTTACGGATATACCATTGGAGTTGTGTTTTGACAGTCTACAGATGGCAAAACGACACAATTTGGCAAAATGTGAAACACATGCTTATTTGTGTGTGTAAAGTGCCATTGAATTATAGCCAACTTATGATGACCCCAGGAAGGCCTTCCAAGGCAAGTGAGAAACAAAGGTAGTCTGCCATTGCCTTCCTCTGCAG
>NW_015324021.1:0-235 GCF_001447785.1 Gekko japonicus
TCCAATCTCTTCTCCTTCTTTTTCTTCTGTTCATGGGAAAGCAGGTGGGGGAGCAGGGGAAATTATCTTGCATGAACAACGAAAGGGAAAGGGTTAGGTATCCCTTCCTCAGCTCCCCCATTTCAGCCTCCCCAAGCTGTTTTTCATTTAAGAACCATGTTTTTCATCTAAGAACCATCATGTGCAGTTTGGTCTATCAATGGTCTATGAGTCTGTCAATGGCTACTAGCCATGG
>NW_015324022.1:0-235 GCF_001447785.1 Gekko japonicus
TTTTTTAAGGCCAAGGTGTCAGAAGAACCTGAAGATGAGGATGGAGACCCTGAAATTGTTTCCACAGTTAATAATCTGGGATCCACTTTCTCCTTTCTATGCTGCTTCACAAAAGAAATTAAGGAGAAGTGCGGAGAGTTTTGTGGACAATGCTTTCGCACTAGGCAAGCAGAAGGGTTCTATTATTTCCCTCCAAAGGTTTTTGAGACTCCTAAAGATTCTGATTGTTTATGCC
>NW_015324023.1:0-235 GCF_001447785.1 Gekko japonicus
GGAGATGTTTTCTGGAGATGTTTAACGCTTTCCTTGATTCACAAGCTCTGCTTTCTTCCTGCCTGTGATTTGTAGAGGGCTGTTTAATCTTTGTGGCAGAAAACAGAGGGAAGCAGTCATCCCCACCCCATCCAATTCCCCCCCCCATCTCATTCTTGAGAGGGTAAATGGAGGGGAAAGCAGAGATCTGTAGATATTTATAGTGTGGATGTCCCCCAGTAAGAGGAGCTGCGGT
>NW_015324024.1:0-235 GCF_001447785.1 Gekko japonicus
TGCATTATGATTTCTCTACTCAGTGAATGCTTGTCCATATCTGGGAATGGAGGAGAATAACTCAGCCAAATAGTACAAATACCTACTTGAACAAGGCAGCATGAAATAGCAATAGAATATGTCATTCTTCTCCCCATCCATTTCCTGAAAATATTTTCAGGCTTGGAGGCCATAAAAGCTGCAATGACAGTCACAGTTTTTGCCAGGACAGAAGAAACAGCAACTGAGAAGATGA
>NW_015324025.1:0-235 GCF_001447785.1 Gekko japonicus
AAATCCAGCTCTTCTCTTCAGTTGTCTTCGGGATGACTGAATGTGTTAAATAGGTATTTCGAGACAAGCAAGCATTTTATCATAAAGTAATCTATAAGAGCGACAAAGAGGTGAAGCATAAGGTATCAATAAATGGTGCAGGAGTAGACCCACTTAGAATTGCTCTCTTAATTCCAGATTAAACCTGTTTTTAAATACATGGTTTGTTGCAATAAGGTTTCCCTTGCTCGAAAGC
>NW_015324026.1:0-235 GCF_001447785.1 Gekko japonicus
ACTGACACTGGTAGACAATGGTCTGATTCAGTATTATGTAGTTTCATGTGTTGATGTCAACTGTCAAACACAGTCCAATATGATCGCATGTTTTCTAGGAGATGCTAAATGCCATTGCATGTCAGCTGAACATATGAGGCAGCCTTATAACTCCCAAGGAACCCAGTACTGCCTTTACTGCTCATTATCAAATGCAACTGCATGTCTGCTAAGAAGAAGAACATGCCATTGAGTT
>NW_015324027.1:0-235 GCF_001447785.1 Gekko japonicus
CCAGAGTTGCTGTGTTTTGCTGCTGTTGAGTGTATCCAGTTCACATACGAGTTTTACCCCCATTTGAAGAGAACATCCCCTACCAAGTTCCTTTGGACGTATATATAAAATAGTCTGCCAGTTATTGGAACACCCAGATGGCCAGAAGGATGCACTGCAACAGGATTTGGGGTGGGGGTGGGTGGCTGTGACTGTGGTGGGCTCTGAGTTTTCTCTTCCTTCTCTCCCCCCCCCC
>NW_015324028.1:0-235 GCF_001447785.1 Gekko japonicus
TATCATTTTTCCTATATGATTTCATGGAATAATTGCAACTTGATCACATGTCTATAGCCGTGAGATAGTGTTGCAAGGTTATGATCCCATCTTTGCAAGCTTGAGTTACAATACTCCAGAGAAGTCTCCCACAAACCAGTTGTCATGCATTTGAATTGTGTGTAACTCTTGCTCTTCAGATATGATTTCAAGACTTTTATGGGTCACTTCTGTACACTAAAGTACCCGAACTTTG
>NW_015324029.1:0-235 GCF_001447785.1 Gekko japonicus
ACAGTGCGACAGATTATTCTGTTTATTTGCTTGTGAAACTCCATAGTGTATGGCAAACTGAGGATTACAACAGTCAAACTGTAGTATCTAAATAAATAAAGTATCTAAATAAGGGAAACACTGAGCCATACAGCACAGGAAATGAGTTAAGACATGACAGGGCATCAAGCAGTACCCAATGCAACTCCTAGCCAATCAGCTTCATTGTCCCATCTCTTTGGGGATGCCAAATTTC
>NW_015324030.1:0-235 GCF_001447785.1 Gekko japonicus
CCAGGGCTCTTATCCGGCCCACAAGCAACCAGGCATAACCTTTATTGCCAGATGACAGAAGTCATGCATTATGTATACTGCCCCAATACTATGGAATAATGGGCTGTGGAAGTGGGAGGACTTTAAGGAAATATCAGGCCATTTGGGAGGGAGGGCAGCCCTGCCCCTTCAAGCCACACGTGTGAGCCCCGTGGCCTTTCTCCATGCCAGGAGCCTTGATGCTGCAGTGCCAAAC
>NW_015324031.1:0-235 GCF_001447785.1 Gekko japonicus
AGCCGTCCATGCTTGTAGCCACCACCTCCACCACCACCGAAGCTCAGTTAGCCTGGCTGCCCTGCGGATCCCTTCATCGCCGCCTGCCTCCTCTCCTCGCCTTCCCTCCCACGCGTCCAGCGCTCCTCTCCTCCTGCTGCCGGGGAGCTGAATGGAAGCCCGGCTGGCTGCACATGGGAAGAGCCCAGCCGGAGGGCCGCACCAAGGCTGCTCCTCCTCCTCTTCTTCTTCTTCT
>NW_015324032.1:0-235 GCF_001447785.1 Gekko japonicus
TACAGGTGGTGTTCAGCTCCCGCTACCTGTGCCTGTTCCTTGACGGAGAGCTCCATGAGGCCAAAGCATTTCTGGAGGGGGAAACCTTGTCCTCCTGCAGTTGCATCCATATCGCTGAGCGGTAAATGAAGGATCGGTCATGAAATGATAGAAATGTGGAAGCGGGAACCTCATTGGAGATGGTCAGGAAGTCTGCTGGAGATGTAGAGCGAGGAAAACAATTCCTTCCATGCGG
>NW_015324033.1:0-235 GCF_001447785.1 Gekko japonicus
GCAACTTTGCCGTGTGACCGGGGTCGCAGACTACTTTCTTCCCTGTATGTGAGTCAGAAGGGAAAGGAAACAGGGTGGTGGTGGTGGGGGGGACCAATTACAGCTTAATATCAGTTTAGCCTTTTTCACCAAGTTATGTCTCATCAAATGCCCAGGTAGTGAGACTGTGTTCACTCCGCACTTAAAACTCAAAAGTTTAGCTGTGAGGCCGACAGAAATGGTGAAAGAATTCATA
>NW_015324034.1:0-235 GCF_001447785.1 Gekko japonicus
AAGTGACAAAGTTTATAACACCTGCTAAGAAGGTGCATCTCCTTCTCACTTCTTTGTCTCATAGCAAGCAGGAAGTCCCTTTTTGTTGCCAGATGTATACTAGAGGCTGTGCCCCACTTGATAGGAGCCAGCTCTGTGGGTAATTTAAGTTTGGATACATAACTGACACAAAACAACACACAATAGAGTATTTACACCTCTGCCTGTGAGGCAGCGGGCATCTACTAGCTGGTCT
>NW_015324035.1:0-235 GCF_001447785.1 Gekko japonicus
GTGTTCAGAGGCACTGTACTTCTGAATACTAGATGCTATGGACAAAAAGGGAAGGGCACAGACAATCTTCATATTTTGTTTGGCCCAGGTCCTCTTTTCTCCTCTAAAAACCCACTCTCTCCTCCAGTTCCCCCTTTCAGTTGCTTCTTTCTAGATTCTTCTATCTTCCAAAAGAAACAAATCTTCATTTCTTTTGAGCAGTTTAGAATAACTTGCCAGGTGGAGCTCTCTTTTT
>NW_015324036.1:0-235 GCF_001447785.1 Gekko japonicus
GGAATGAAGATCACAGGGAGAGGCATCCAAAAATGCTTGCCTGGTGGGAACATGAGAGACGGCCTCCTCGGGGGCGGCCCCACAATGATGAACAACCTCCTTCAGGGAGGTCCCTCCCCAGGCATCAAGCCGGGCTTTTGTGCATGGAGGAGATTGTAGTGGGGGATATCGGGGGAGAAGGAAGTAGCGAGGCTGGGTGGGACCCTGGCTCTGTGGCAGAGCATCCGCTCGGCAC
>NW_015324037.1:0-235 GCF_001447785.1 Gekko japonicus
TTTAAGTAATTTCTATATATAAGTTAGCTCAGAGTTACTGGACTTAATGGAATGGAGTGTCTACTCACTTGCTATGTCATTTAGTTAAATGCCTTTTGAAGTCGTCCTTTCTGCATGCCATCTCCTCATTGGACATGTAGTTTTGTACATCATCCTTTAAAAGAAACAAATACTGAAATACTAGAATTCCTTGTGTTACTTCTCGTAAATGCTGGCTATAGCTTGCTCATAGCAA
>NW_015324038.1:0-235 GCF_001447785.1 Gekko japonicus
GAGATGCCAGGGATTGAACTTGGCACCTTGTGCACGCCCAGCGGAGGTTTTCCCACTGAGCCACAGCTCCTCATGAGCACACTGATACCTTCCAAGGAGCAGCAGCACAATAGCGATGAATCGTTGCAAGGCTCCAAAGTCTTGTCCCCTCCTGCTTCATGTTCAGACGCTGTCTCAAAGACGTTCGGGAGAAGGAGGCAGAGATAAGTGCTGTGGTGTGGGGTACTGCCGTGTA
>NW_015324039.1:0-235 GCF_001447785.1 Gekko japonicus
GGAAAGCTGACCATCGTACCTGACTTGGGAAGTTGGGAATGGGATGCCTGTCTTAAAGGTGAGCCATCCGCTGGCCCTGCCCAGGTTTCCAGAGGCAGGGTGAGCATCTCACCAGCTCGGATCCCTGTGGAGATATATCAGACGGCCTTCACATGCGCTTGAAGATGGTCTCCCCCACTCAGGAACAGCTGTGTCTCTGAGTTCCCACCTCCACGTTGAGAGGCAGTCAGCTTCT
>NW_015324040.1:0-235 GCF_001447785.1 Gekko japonicus
AAAAATCTATACTTCATTAAGCATTTCCCCTTGGCGCTACAGGAATAGAACAGTAGCAAAGACACCAGGGAGTAAAATTCAGAAAAAAAAATTCTTTTGTCAATTTCAGCCCCATTTGCCAATTACCATTTTTCTCTCTGTGCCCTTGGAGGTAAAGAAGCACCCCAACTTCCTTGAGTTATTTGCAAAGCGTGGAAAGGGGGCATGAAGCACCACAGAGCCTCACCAAGTGTTT
>NW_015324041.1:0-235 GCF_001447785.1 Gekko japonicus
CTTTGTGTTGGGGGTGTAAATTTAGTGGACTTCCAGATAATGCACACGCTCTACTGAACAGAGGGTGGCTGGATATGCCCTCTTGGGTCACGACGAAGTTGCTCCTAGAACAGCGCTTGTGTTAGTTAGAACTGGAACAGCGTGTCTTGGGCAAGGAGGCTTCACAGGATTCCCAGGGCTCGCGAACGTAGTGTGAGATTCATGTGAACTTCCCGTGTGTGAAAATGTCTGTTGT
>NW_015324042.1:0-235 GCF_001447785.1 Gekko japonicus
ACGTCTCATGTGAGTCAACTCAGTCAACGCGTGCAGGATCTCTCATGGGAGGATCAGGAATGAGTTTTGAGGACAGTTTTGATTCCTTTACGAGAGACAGAGGTTGGCAAAGAAGTGCTAATGGGTCTGGCCAAGTCTGTCAGCCCACAGAGACACTCAAACCCCACAGGAGCACCACTGGCCTCCCCCTTCCTTTTCTCTCTCCATTGCTGGGTGAAATGCCAGAAGACGTGTC
>NW_015324043.1:0-235 GCF_001447785.1 Gekko japonicus
TCACATTTGCCATGCAAAAAAATTACAATTCAGTTATTGCTGGGGGGAAACATAATTTCACCATAACAAAAATTCAGTGCTGAGGAAAGATCACCAGATCCCCCTACAAGAAGCACGGAACAACGGAACAGCTGATAACATGCAAAGTTGGGCACACCTAAATCTGTTGACATCAGTGGGCTTAATTCTGCAATGGACTGGGCTGTAATTGATGCTCTTAGGCCCATTTTATCAT
>NW_015324044.1:0-235 GCF_001447785.1 Gekko japonicus
TTCCAACTCTGTGATTCTATGACTCTGTTCTTTGTACCAGATAGTTGTAATCCTAGTCCCATTACATTGCATAATAGATGTCTCAACCTGCTGACTGCATTGATCCACACTGTGTGATCTGCCGTGTGATCTGCCCTGAGTCTTGGGGAGAAAAATGAATGATAAATAGGTAGGAATAAATGTTAGTCTTTAAAGCCACTGGATTCTACTTTTGTTTTTGACCCAAAGAGAACAG
>NW_015324045.1:0-235 GCF_001447785.1 Gekko japonicus
GAATCCTCTGCCTCGCCGCACATATGCGGCTTCTGGTTATGAAACAAGTTGTTGCGGAGCTCCGCTTAGCGATATTAAAACGGCTGGTTTTGTTTATTTTTTTAATGTCCCTCCACGATTCGGCTATGACCAAAATGATCTTTGAGGGAGTCAGAAGAACAAAAGAATGAGGACAGGCTGCATCCAGCTGCTGCCTCCTCCCCGAACTGCAAATGGGGATCACGAGGAGGTGCTG
>NW_015324046.1:0-235 GCF_001447785.1 Gekko japonicus
AAATGTGGAGGGATTGACTGAAAAAGTTGACTGGATCCAATTATTCTCTGCAAATAAAGAGATGGGATCTTTTTTTCCAGCTTTGTGCGGGGAGGAAAAGATGGAATTGTAGCGTTAAGTGATGACCAATAGCTTGAATTCTGGAGACGGCACACTAAATATAAGTCTTCAAAATACACCCGTTTATAAACTCACACGGCCGATGAAACACAGACAGTGACTGCCCATTGGTAGG
>NW_015324047.1:0-235 GCF_001447785.1 Gekko japonicus
TTTTTAGGAAAGGGATTGAAAACAAAGTTTCTTGTAGAGCTGTACAGTGTGGCTGCATTTGCAATATTGTGTACAATTCAGCTTGTTCAGTCTCAAATAAGATAACATGGAGCTGGAAGGGGTGCAGACAAGGATAAGCAAAATGATTGATGCAACAAGGAAAGCTAAGAAGGTTGAGCCTTTTCAGGTTAGAAAAAAAGATGACCATAAGAACATTAGAACATAAGAGAAGCCA
>NW_015324048.1:0-235 GCF_001447785.1 Gekko japonicus
CACACACACACACAGAGTAATTTCATCAAGTAACAGAAGTAAGGTTTCCTCCGACTCCTTCACACCTAATAGGTGGGAGAATGACAATAATACAGAAGTAGAAATGTGTCATTCAGAATTGTTCCTCAAAATAGTAAAGTAGCATCTGAGAAGAGAACCACAGATGAAAGTGTCGTATGACTGCTTAGAAATATGAGGTCCCGGTCACACATGCTAGAAAACACAGGGGGGGGGG
>NW_015324049.1:0-235 GCF_001447785.1 Gekko japonicus
AGCCTCAGATGACCTCCACTCCAAAAGGTAGAGAAGAGGAACTGACAGTGGCCAATAGTAATTATTTTGATAGCAGCCCCATATTCTCAACACAAAGTGAGAAGCATTTGGAGAAATCTCAGATTTGTACATCAGTTCCCCCATGGCACAACTGCACCTTCACCACACTACGTCTACAAAACATGGGGCTTGTGGCCTCAGTTGCGAACATCTGTGTGTATGATTATGACATAGA
>NW_015324050.1:0-235 GCF_001447785.1 Gekko japonicus
GACGGAGAATGTAGAAAGAAAGAAGTGATTCTTAGTTGCATCGTAGAAGCTAATGTAGATGAGGAGAATGTAGAAGCCCAGCCCAATAGCAAGGTGAAACCTGACAATGAAGAGACTTCCTTGAAAGCAGAAGCATGTTTGAAGCCTGGAGAGTGTTCCGGATGACAAACAGCACAGAATTAAAGAGACGAGCAAAATGCGCGCAGTGTGTAAAGAAGTTGTAACTCCAGGGACT
>NW_015324051.1:0-235 GCF_001447785.1 Gekko japonicus
ATTCCTATATGCATAGCTATGCCCAGGGAGATGGACCATGCCCCAGATCTTTTATTGTTGTTGGATGCAGCTGTATAAGTTGTTCCTGCCTACTGTCCTTCCCTACTCAAATAGACCTAAACATGTGTGACTGAAATCTCTGCCCGTTCTTCCCTTGTTTATCCTCACTTTCACCTACCTCCCTTCTATATGTTCTGTCCCTTATTGATCACTCTTTTGAGCTGGGACCTGTCAC
>NW_015324052.1:0-235 GCF_001447785.1 Gekko japonicus
CAGCAGGTCGGTCGTTGGTTGGGGGGGGGGGAAGAGAAGTTGAGTCCTGGGTGTGCGCTTGAAGCTCCTTGCCAGGCCTGCGGGGTGGGAGGATCCCGAGCGATGAGCAGTGGCAGGGCAGCGGCCGCAAGAAGCGTGATCTGGGCAGCAGCCATGACGCCCCCTGGGCGCACCTGCACAGGACCAGCAGTGGTGATGGTAAGGCTGCCTCCCAGCCATGGAAGCACAGGAGACT
>NW_015324053.1:0-235 GCF_001447785.1 Gekko japonicus
ATCCTCACAACAGCCCTGTGAGGTAGGTACGTCTGAGAGAGAGTAACTGGGTGACCCAGCGAGCTTTGTAACAGAGTGGGGTTTTGAATACCTAGAGTGGGGAGCCGAATGCTGATTTAGTCAGGGTTAGCTTCCTCTAATATTTCAAGCAGGCAGTCTGCCTTGTTTAATGTGTCTGTTGTACATTGAAGCATGTAAAAATACACTTGCTCCTCCTTTTATTTTGGAAAAAGGA
>NW_015324054.1:0-235 GCF_001447785.1 Gekko japonicus
AGTGCCCCCTTGCTGGTAACATCCCAAAACCGAGTCAGACATGGCTTTCTCCATTGCAAAAAGGAATTAGTTTCTCATCCTGGGGGAAACCAGGACTGGCCTATAACGGTTCTTATTAAGGAGTGTGGTGCAGCCAGCCTGGAATGGATCTTAGTCCAGATATTTACCGTAGCTTCAGTGAAGGGATTGCTGTAATTCGAGTGTGGATGCCTGTCATGTGTATCCCACAAGATTT
>NW_015324055.1:0-235 GCF_001447785.1 Gekko japonicus
GGCCATCTTTGCTAAGCGCTGCCAAGTCTGGTTCCTTTTGATTCATGCTGTTGCTGCAGGGGGGGTGGATTTGTGCGGCTGTATTGTCCTCCAGGCCAAAGAGTGTGGAAAAGGGCTGCCATTTGATAACAAGTGAGATGTTCTATTATAGAAGCTAATGTATCAATCTGGAAAGTAATGGGTTACATTGCCAGGTTCAGGAAACTAGTCTATATATCTAATTCCGAAGATGCCC
>NW_015324056.1:0-235 GCF_001447785.1 Gekko japonicus
CCTTCTGCCTGCTACTAGGTACTAGACTGGGCCCCTCTCGCCCCCTAATGGCATGCAGCTGCCACAACACCATTTAGAAATAGTGGATGAATTCATTTGGAGAGCAGTTGCTTTTCTGTATGGGCTGTAATGGAGTTATGAGAAATTTGAGAGAAGTTATGTTAGGGCTAGAGGTTAGTTTTTTGGTTTGGTGATGACAACCAGGGCTACCTGATATTTATACACTACAATGCTT
>NW_015324057.1:0-235 GCF_001447785.1 Gekko japonicus
CTCTGCTTTTTGCCAGGGATGAAAACCAGGGGAAGGGGGCTTGTCAAGACCCTGGCAGGGCCCCAAAACTTTGTGGGGGCTGCATTTGCCTAGCTGGGGGGGGCGTGTCAAATTGGAAAAGAATGGATTAACAATTCTCCTTTCCCCATCCAATATTCCTTCATCTCTTGTGACCTCATGTATATATCTAGGGCGACCAGAGGCCTTCTTTTTAGAGGATATGTCCTCTTTTTTT
>NW_015324058.1:0-235 GCF_001447785.1 Gekko japonicus
TGTTGATGCCACAAACCAAGGGGCTGTGACACCACAGTGATAAGCCATCTGTAGCCACATGCAGAGTGAGAGGGGCAGAGCAGGCCCTGCTGTGGATTCGAAAACCAGCTCCTATTTGCAAAGCAAAACAGCCAAGCAAATCACAGAGCAAAGACTTTTTGGAAGCCAGAGAGGATGTGCAGGTACTAAGAATGCACAGTGAATCTCTTGTTGTTATTGTTCAGTCACACAGTCG
>NW_015324059.1:0-235 GCF_001447785.1 Gekko japonicus
ACAATTCCAAGCTCTGAAACCTTTAAAGCTCTGAACAGACGGGGACCTGGGTATTTTAAGGATATCCATCTCTCGTATGAACCTGATGAAACATTAGGATCAGTATCAGAGGCTCTGTTGAAAATGCCCCGATTGGCAGAAGGGAAGGTGGGGGGACTCAAGGGACAGGGGCCGTCTCCATGATGGATTGTGGTTTTCTCTCCACACTATTGTTTGTCTGGCACGTTCTATATTA
>NW_015324060.1:0-235 GCF_001447785.1 Gekko japonicus
GCAAGGGAACCTTTACCTTTACCTCTGTCAAGCAGCACAACTGATTTTGTTGTACGTTTCTTGTAAGTCCCATCCCACCCCTTTTATTTAAATAAAGAAAGCAAGCATAGGAGTTCCAGGATAAATGTGCAAACCAGTTTAGGTGGAAAGTGACAGAAGGTTTGAGCACCGCTGTGCTGGGGAAGTTGTTTTGAGGAACAGATGCAGCAAATTTGGGAGAGGGTGTGGCTCAGTG
>NW_015324061.1:0-235 GCF_001447785.1 Gekko japonicus
CCCCCCAATGCATTATCACTGAGTTCTGTTTGACAGCCAATGATATAAATAAATAATGAGTGAATCGATCAGTCAGATAGCAAAAAAAATAATCTTATCATTTCGTGTTTGTTTAAGTTTGTGTAGTTGAAGTTATTTCCTGCACACTCATTTTCTCACAGCCTTATGGAAAGCACATAGTTTCCATTCCACTTCACTTAATTATCTATGACCCTGGAGGAGAATCAATTTCACC
>NW_015324062.1:0-235 GCF_001447785.1 Gekko japonicus
GTATGCTTTAATTTGTTAGCCACTGTGGTAGAAAAGCAGGATATAAATTTTGCAAAATAAAAAGATAGCTTTCCTAATGGAAGTACGGCGGACGCACAGTTACTTGTATGAGCTGTACTTTTACATGTCACTCATGTGGTGCAGAAAACTGAGCGCTGGAAAGTAATTTTGTTTTGATGGGTACCGAAATCTGTAATGAGTAAACTGGATCTTTTGCTCTCAAAATAACTTTGTT
>NW_015324063.1:0-235 GCF_001447785.1 Gekko japonicus
CTTTAAATAATAAATAATTTGAGGTCTCTGCAGCTTTCATTTCTGAGTAAATTTCATTCAGTCCTCCACATATCTGTGGACGTAGATGAAGCATTCTGGCTTCATCTGGAACCTCAAGTTCTTTACAAGTTTTCTTCGCTTTATGAGGGGGTGCCATTTCTGACTGGAATTTGGTGTTAATTCCTCACCAATGTTTTAGAGATTAGTTTATACTAGTAGGCTTTTGTGGTGGGAC
>NW_015324064.1:0-235 GCF_001447785.1 Gekko japonicus
GCTGATCACCATGGCCATCAGCAGCTCCTCTGCGGCATTGAGCCTGCTGCCACCACTGCTGCCTTCTTGCCAGCCTCCCCTCCTGCTCCAGCCCTACAGATCTGCCTCGCCTCTCTTTGCTGTCCTGCCCACCCCACCGGTGTCCTGCCCAGACCTGCCTTCTCTTCACCATCCTGCCCAGACATGAGCATAGGGTTGCCAGTCACCAGGTCTGGGTGGGGGCTCCCCGGCTTCT
>NW_015324065.1:0-235 GCF_001447785.1 Gekko japonicus
GGGGGGGGGTAAGCAGCAGGGTCAAAGGGCCATGAAATTAAGAAAATACAGAGTGAAATGTAATTATTCACATGGGCTCATTCAAAGGGAGTCCCCAGCATGGAACAGCTCAAATGGGATTTATTCAGTGGTGCACACTACCTACCCCCAAATACCAGTTACAGTCTCTGTTTTGTTCCTGATTAAAGTTGCGTTTTACAGAATCACATTTCATCCTGCATTTCATGGCTCCTTG
>NW_015324066.1:0-235 GCF_001447785.1 Gekko japonicus
TAAATATAGTCGTATATTATCCCTTCAAAGGCTTTTATTTATTTTTATTCTAAAAAATCCTTTTAAAAGGCCATCTCAGATAAAACAACTTTAGTAATTCATGTCATTAAAAATTCTCAAATGCCCTCTTAAACTGCTGTTTTACAGCCTCAGCTGAAAACGACTGAAGTGGGGGGCTTCCTCACACACTCAGGAGCATTGTTCCATCTAAGCTTAGTGTGACCTAGCTCACAGT
>NW_015324067.1:0-235 GCF_001447785.1 Gekko japonicus
TGCTTGATTGTTGAGCCCTAACCTGAAAACTTCCCCCAAACCAGAATTCGGGAGGCTGAACAGAACTCAAGTTAGCTTCCTCAGCATTACAGAGCGGGAAGACAATTCCCAAGCACATTCTGTGTGGGACAGACAGCTCTCGGTGTCAGAGGGAAAATTTAAATCAGCATTGGGTAAAATAATTGGCTAGTAAAGGGGGAAAATAAGGCTGTCTAGCTTAGAAAGGCGTTGTTCC
>NW_015324068.1:0-235 GCF_001447785.1 Gekko japonicus
GTTGTCTGTCTGGGTGCGTGCTTGAGTCCCCCTTGCGCTAGAGTGTTTATATCTCTCTGTAAATAAGCAGCTATTTTAAAAGCTCCCATGAGTCCTCTCTCCTCCGCAAGCGACCGGACCCTGTGAAAGAGGGCCTGTGATTCATCGGCCTGCTTGGGAAAGAGGTGGTGGGCTGGGAGTGCGAGAAGGACAGGACAAAGTGTTACAGACGAAAGGAAGGGATGGTGAAAGGCCG
>NW_015324069.1:0-235 GCF_001447785.1 Gekko japonicus
CAGGACCTGTGGCTTTCCGTTAAGGTGCTGCTCTGAAACCTGATCTGCGGCCTCAGGGTTTGACAGTCAAGGTACGGGAAGGGAAGTCTCCCGTTCCCGTCCTTTTGACCCATCCTCCCTGCAGGCATACCACAAGCCACCCCAGGGACTGGGATCTGGACACGGCTTCAGGGCCCATCCGAAGCAAAGGAAAAATTCACATCTGAGAACACACCCAGGGGTCATTTCCTGCAGG
>NW_015324070.1:0-235 GCF_001447785.1 Gekko japonicus
AAGGCCAGGCTGTCTAGGAGCTCCTTCTGCTAACGGCCTCAGGTCGCAGAGATATTTTGTTCTAAATGATAATAACCATATCTTGTGGAGCTGGTGTGTGGGTGGGAGATGCTTTAATGTGTTGCTGTGGGTGGGTTTCAGTTAGCACCAATTTCATTATTGGGTTGTGGTTGTTCTTTCAATCTATTTTGTTAGCTGCTCTGCGCTTTTGAGGGATGGGACATAAATGTTTTAA
>NW_015324071.1:0-235 GCF_001447785.1 Gekko japonicus
ACAGTTCCCGGAGGCAGGAGAAGCACCACAGTTGGCTGCAGGAACCGGGACACACACGCATGAACCCAGGATTCAGGCCGACCCCCCGAGCATCGAGGAGGCCACGCCGAGTGAAACACCACCAGAACCAACGGAGCCAGAAGCACTTCAGCTGCTGCAACAGGCGCCCCAACCGCAGGTCACAGCCCATCAACCGGAACCAGTCACCGGTGACCCAGTACCAGCCCCCCAGCGT
>NW_015324072.1:0-235 GCF_001447785.1 Gekko japonicus
ATAGATGTTTTTAGGCACAATTCAGAGTAGGTACCATGTTACAGCAGTGTATCTACTAAAGATTTTTTTAAAAAATCTGGCAAAAAGCTTACCAGTGTGTCAAGGGAATGAGGGAATGCCAGCGTGGGGGAATGCGGAGGGAAAACGACACTGTTGTGGCCAAATAGCTTCAGAAATCCTCACCATCATGTTAACGTGTGGGCTTACCTAATGTCAACTATGCTGCCATGATGTT
>NW_015324073.1:0-235 GCF_001447785.1 Gekko japonicus
GTCACACATCCCAAGGAAGGTCTGAATAGTCCCAAGGAACTGGCTAGCAAAGCCAGTTTGGCTGGCTACGACTCTGCAGCAGAGGACTGTTCCGTTGAGGTCCTGATCTCAAAAAGGTTAGGTTTAGATGCAATGTGCAGTCAATTTATTAAATCTGCATTAAAAAACAACAACAACCTAACTTCCTTTTTTATAAAAAGAACTTGCAACACAAAGGCTGCCCCCCCCCCCCCCC
>NW_015324074.1:0-235 GCF_001447785.1 Gekko japonicus
GGGTGGGGAGGGACCTCAGCAGGGTATCAAATGGGCACATCCCACCCTTGAAGCAGCGAACAGTAGAACAAAGAAGTCCTGAATCTATATGACATGATACAATTCTATATCTATAGGTTAAGGGCCTTGAACCAATAGAACAGGATCAATAATTCAGTATCTCTAGTCTGATAACCATGAAGCACATTAAAACAGGACCAAATGCGTTTCGGCCTCCAAGGCCTTCCTCGGTGGT
>NW_015324075.1:0-235 GCF_001447785.1 Gekko japonicus
GCTAGCAACATTTTATCATTCAGTAAATCCCACCTGGCTTTTGCAGTATGTGAGGCACATTTGCAGAAAACCTCAGTATATTCCAATGCTGCAGTGGCCATGGCCAGGGCTCTGGCCTTGGGCACATTGCCAAGGTGGGTAGAGATGCCCCCCCATCTGGCTAGGCAGTAACCACAAGCATGATGTTGTCTCTTTCCTCCTGCTCTCCTGCTGCCCCTTGGTAGTTGGCCTACGG
>NW_015324076.1:0-235 GCF_001447785.1 Gekko japonicus
GTTCTTATGTTCTTAACCCTGGACTTCCTTTGGTGGTCTCCCCTCCAGGTACTAAACCAGGACCATGGTGAGATGGGGCTCGTCTGGGGCATTCCAGTCAGGGCCAATCCATCACTGTGTCTGTAAAGTGCCATCAGTCTTTTAATTGGTAGTGGTTAGGAGACGCAGTTTGGTATAGTGGTTAGGAGACGCGGGCTCTAGTCTGAGAAAGCTGGGTTTGATTCCCCAGTCCTCC
>NW_015324077.1:0-235 GCF_001447785.1 Gekko japonicus
TTGCCCAGCAACAGCCACCAGGGGGAAACGAGGACCTGTCTAAGTTAACAGAGTAATCCCCCACTTCAAATCAGGCCTAAATATGCGGCCACAATCCCAAGACCATCACCCAGGGCCTGGCTCCACAAAGGCTAGAAGGCCAGAGCCACCTTGCTAATGCCACCCTTCCAGCCCATCCACAGGCCCAATGGAACCCGGTGACAGGTATTGGATTAAGGACCAAGTTGGGAGGGGA
>NW_015324078.1:0-235 GCF_001447785.1 Gekko japonicus
GTGTCTGATGGCTCCAGTGGGAAGGCAGACGCATCATCAAGAGAATGCCTACCTGACAGGGCAGTTGGGAGTAGGGATGCCAGGCAAACTCACCATACTTGAAGGTCACAAATTTGGTGAGCCAATCTCAGGATTGGTTCATTAATGTAGCAAACAGCCAATCTTCTTGCAAATGTGCTTCCAGCCAGAAGCACCGAGAGTACAAAATAGGGTTGCCAACTTCCAGATGGGAACT
>NW_015324079.1:0-235 GCF_001447785.1 Gekko japonicus
TACATCCATGTAAATTCTCAATGAATGGCCGCTACATATTCCTGTGTGGAAAAAGAAAGCATTGCACTTGTAGCAGGAGGAAAAGAGTTATGTGCAAGGGGAGAGAAGACATTTGTTGGGTGGAGAGCTCCAGAGGCAGAGGTGGATGATTTAGGGGAATGAAAGAGCTATGGACTGTGGGATTAGGGAAAAGGTAACCAGAAGAACATTTCCAGAGGGGAGGGAAAAGAAGAGT
>NW_015324080.1:0-235 GCF_001447785.1 Gekko japonicus
CATCCTTTCCTTGCAGGGATGTACATTCTGAACCCCAAAAGAATATGTTGCAATTGTGGGAAGAAACAATTGACCTTTAGAAATTGAAAATGCAGAGTTAAGGAACTCAGTCAGTTACCAATAATTTAACATCTAAGGGTGGCCAGGGGAGGGGGAGAAAAAAACCAGCATGCTTGCAACCTTGCAAACATAAAGCCAATATGGGTTTGGATCCAGGTTAAATTTTCTGCTGATG
>NW_015324081.1:0-235 GCF_001447785.1 Gekko japonicus
GTACTTTTGCAAAATTGCATTCTGCCAGTTGAACAACACAGGCACAGGCTTTTTTTAGAGGGTGGCAGGTGTCATGTGGTCATATTCTTTATAAAATTCTCTAACATTAACATTCTGCTGCTCCGTTTAGGATGGAATTTTAGGAATCCCATCCTTACAAGATAGTTTCAGGCCAGGAATTCATTACTTCCTCTTTTTTGTTTTGTTTGTTTTTGGCCATCAAGTTGCAGCCAAC
>NW_015324082.1:0-235 GCF_001447785.1 Gekko japonicus
AAATCTAATAATAAATAAATAAAATAAAAGGCCGCCAATAGCCTAGCCCTCCTAGAGAGGTTATGATGCCTGCCCCAAGGGTTCCGATGGGACCCTAGGAAATATGCTGCTATCTTAAGAGGTTTTTGTGCTCACAAAGAGAAATTATTGGGCCTTGTGTCGTTTATGTACGTCGCAGTCCTTGAAAAAGATGGGTGTTCGAAACGGGTAAATTCCTAGAGTCCCCTGGGACTAG
>NW_015324083.1:0-235 GCF_001447785.1 Gekko japonicus
GGTGGCAGGGGAGGTTTGGAGCAGAAAGGACACCAGATGCCATTTCTGCCCTAAGCCCTTCTCCCCCATCCACCACTGGCCAGCCAATGGAGGTCAGTTTTCTGCCCTGAGCCCATATCCTCAGTCAGCTGGCCAGCTATAGTAACAGGAGGGGGGAGGGACAGCTTCAAGCAGAAAGTGTCGCCCCTCGAACTATCCTCCAGGCACCACAGCTACTTCCTCCTGCTGTCCCTTT
>NW_015324084.1:0-235 GCF_001447785.1 Gekko japonicus
ACACAAGGCAGGCAAAATCACTCATTTGTGTGAGCTGGAAATAGCAACAGATGGAGAGACGGGCTCAGAGTAACTAACTACTACATGAATGGAAATGGAGGAGCACTCGCATATTGGATAAATAGTCAAGCACCAGAAACATCCTGAAAACAGTCAGTCTTGAATGAAACAGAAGTGGCTCAGGGAAAAGGGGACAGCTACAGATAGATAACTGCATGATGCCCTGTCCTGGCTA
>NW_015324085.1:0-235 GCF_001447785.1 Gekko japonicus
ATTTAGGCATAGATGAAAAGTATGGCTCACATGAGATCACACAGGAATTGTAGGGATGCCAACCTCCAGACTGGACCAGAGGATCCCCCGGAATTATAGCTCACCTCCAAACGACAGAGATCAGTTGCCTTAGAGAAAGAGGATGCTTTGGAGGTTGGACTCCCTGTCTTCTCCAGACTCCCTCCCCAAATTTCTAGGAGATTCCAAACCTGGGTCTGGCAACCCTACCCCCTCA
>NW_015324086.1:0-235 GCF_001447785.1 Gekko japonicus
GTAATTGAGATCTCAGGTGCCTACCACCCTATGTACTAATCCTACCACTGCTCAACAAAGATAGATGTCATATTTTACTCTTCACTGTTTGCCAGAGGTAAAGATCCAAAGAATCCTATACATGACTAGGATGCAGGTTGGCTCCAGTGAGCAATTGGTGCACGGATCACAGATCTTTCTTGCATTCCCCTCCCCCAGCAGTCCTTCTGACCCCAAGAAAGTTGATTCCTGGGGT
>NW_015324087.1:0-235 GCF_001447785.1 Gekko japonicus
CCACTATGGACATCATTTCTTCACCCATGGATACAGCTGGTTTCCTTCTGGTTGTTCATTTCTGGTTTATTCCCGAACTTTTCTACCATACAGACTTCCAGTCCTGGAGGGCTGTTATTCCTGCTTTTCCTCTAGATTCCTGCTAATAGGCTCCAGCATAGACAAAGTCTGTTGATTCTCATCTACTGCTCACAACATTCCATTGTCCAAGAAAGTCAGCTGCTCATCCACCTCA
>NW_015324088.1:0-235 GCF_001447785.1 Gekko japonicus
GAGGGCAGGGAAGTGTCAAATACAGACTTCCCTAATAGGCCAGTTGCTAGGGCAACCGCATTGCAGGTTGAGCCATGGGGAAATGCCCTTGGACAAGACTGAGGCGGCCTGTTTGCTTCGGTAATGGGGAAGCATCGTCTGTCCTCCATTAGTCCAGACACCTTGGGGAAAATGAGCAGTCCCCTGAGAACATATATGGCCTTGCCATGTGTCAGTTTGGTGTAGTGGTTAAGAG
>NW_015324089.1:0-235 GCF_001447785.1 Gekko japonicus
TGCCTCTTATTTTTTCTGGCATCGCCACTCGCTTTTCTCTGGCCAGTTCTCAGACAGTACCCTGGAGGAAAGAGAAAGAAGACAGTCAATTAGACTGATTTCTGTTGGTTCAGATTTTTGTAGCACACGAGGATCTTTAATAGACAGCAAAAGCAGACAGAACAGAGACCAGCGGATGTTGGAGATGTCAGTGGGTTTCAGGGCACAACTCTGGCTCAGAATCAACCCTACCCAG
>NW_015324090.1:0-235 GCF_001447785.1 Gekko japonicus
AGCCTAACCTACATCATAGAGTTGTTGTGAAGATAAAATCGAGAAGAAGAAAAGGATGTAAGCTGCTTTGAGTACGCATTGGGGAGAAAGACATGGTGTAAAGGATGTAAATAAATAGATAGATAAATATCTGTGTAAGCTCACATATGATGCTCCCGTGTAAGTAAGGAACTGTTAAATCAGATCTATAAGTTCTTAGTCATCCCAGTGCTGTAATCCATTGTGGGATGTGTTC
>NW_015324091.1:0-235 GCF_001447785.1 Gekko japonicus
AAGGGAACCTTTACCTTTACCTATGTTGGCATTTAACAGTTTGTGTTGCAGAGGATTCTGGGGTATATTCCAGCCTGGGCTACACATGTATTTAAACAAGTCAGTAGAATTTTGAGGTGGTAAAATGGGCTCTATCACATCAAACGGTAGGATCCTATTTGTCAGTTCTCCCTGCGTAAACATCTTCCTGCAAGTAAGCAAAGTAGCACAGCAGAGACTGGACTGCCCAGACCCG
>NW_015324092.1:0-235 GCF_001447785.1 Gekko japonicus
ATAGAAGTCATTCCTAACACTACCTTGATGCCTTCCTGGGGAACAGTATCCACATGGGAAACAGGAGTGAGGGGGTTGACTACCACTGAGGGAGAAGCTGAGAATAAGGCAAACCACCATTTGGCTAAGGAATCAAGTGGCAAAATAGGAGAGGGCAAAACTAGAACTAACATCTCATACCCTGCAGAGCGTTCCTCTAACCACACGCCCAGCTGGGCACTCATCAAAAACACAT
>NW_015324093.1:0-235 GCF_001447785.1 Gekko japonicus
GCAGCAGCAGCAGCACACCTGGGAGGGAGCGCCAATCTCACCAGGGAGGGCTGCTTGCTTCGCTAACAGTGGCACGTTGGTACCATGGTGATAGGCACTGGAGAGGGATCTGTGCTATTAAAAAATAAATAAATGTATCTGGATAAACAATGGGCCAACGGTCCACATTTCCGGATAGGTGCAGGCTTTCTGCTGCAAGGGATATTTATTTAAAACATTTCCGTGCTGCCTTTCC
>NW_015324094.1:0-235 GCF_001447785.1 Gekko japonicus
GAATACATATTCATAAGAATTGAAGATTAATGTGGTGATAACATACATTTTGTACGTGTGATTTTTGTTCATAATTTTTAACAGAGGCTTGTTTGAGTATGCAGGAACAATTCTGAAGTACAAGAGTCATTATAAAAATGCCAGCCCCGAATTTTATAGCTTCTTTGGCTGTCCTGGGCCTCTTTCAAATTGTGACAGGCCCAACACATGAGAGAGGTCACAACTTGAATTTAAC
>NW_015324095.1:0-235 GCF_001447785.1 Gekko japonicus
GATCCAACATTGGCTTCTCTTACGTTTTCTTTTGTTTCTCTTATGTTTTCTTATGTGCTTTTATAGAGTCTGCTCTCTGAAGTTGCGGTTTCCTCCAGGGGACCTTCAGGCCCCGCTTTGCGTTGACAACCCTGTTCTAAATCCATGAGCTTAGAAGGGTACAACTTTTCTTAAGATTGCACCGTCAGTGAGCTGAGTAGCGTTACCAGATCCCCTCACTGCACGGGGGGGGGGG
>NW_015324096.1:0-235 GCF_001447785.1 Gekko japonicus
CGGACCTCCGCAAATCAGGGTGGTGCACCCTCAATTCTTCATGCTACAGAGTCTCTCCGAAGTCGTAGGCTTTCTGACAGGCAGGTTATCGGAGCCAGCTATGCCTATTCCTCGACAGCCGGAGCGATCGGTCAGCAGGCCACTGAGATGAGTTTCCAGCTTGGAGAAAACGGGAATCAATATTAATGTATAGTTTTATGTTTTAATTGCGTCTCGTTGCTTTGTTGGTTTTATC
>NW_015324097.1:0-235 GCF_001447785.1 Gekko japonicus
CCTTCATATGGATTTGGCACTTTATGTATTTTTGGCACTTTAATATATTTTGTGTGTATATGGAAACGCAGCAGCTGTGTTTGGAAGCTCAGATATCAGAGAAGGACACACGCCAGGGAGTTGGAATTAGCTGTGGTTCCCTGTTGAGGGGACATTTGGAGACAAACTCTTGCTTGTCCTTCAGAGTGTGTGAAATGGTCCTTTCTACTGACCTGGATGGCCGAGGCTAGCCTGA
>NW_015324098.1:0-235 GCF_001447785.1 Gekko japonicus
CCCCCCCAACATACAAGGGAGGGGGAGGGACTCCTTTCCCTGCTTTTTCCAGACGAGGAGACTTTGTGGTTGGAAGGCCGATGCCGTTGGGTGGAGAGGAGAAGCTGGCAGAGTGGGGTGGGGGAGGAAGGTATATTTTTATCTCTCGGCTTGCAAGTATGAATCTAGGCATTGCGACTTGGGCTGTGCGGCCTGCAGCCAGAGGCTAAAGGCATCACGGAGCAAGCGATGCTAT
>NW_015324099.1:0-235 GCF_001447785.1 Gekko japonicus
CGTCAAGGCAGTGATCCATGAGGGAGTGCAGTTGTTTATCAACTGGTGTAGTTGCACCTGTTTACCACAAGATGGCAATGCATACATTCATCTTTGATCATTTCATCAGCTGCAAAAACAGTTTCCTGCAAATTTCGCTTTAGCTTTCGTTGGCCACATTGCCCTTTGATAAGAGTGGTTCAGACTCCTGTTTAAATAGAAACTCTCAGGGTAGCCTTGGATCACATTCTTCAAC
>NW_015324100.1:0-235 GCF_001447785.1 Gekko japonicus
ACGCACTTAACCACGACACCAAACTGATTAAAGAGATCAGCTGGCATCCCTCTTTCTCCCCTCTCCCTTTTCTTGTTTTTCATTTCCCCTTCTCCACCCAGTTTGTCCGTTTCTTTTTATCCTGCCCCTTCCTGTCTTGATCTTACTCTCCTCCTCTTCCCTTCCTTTCCCTCCCTCCTTGCCCCCCTCCCTTTTTGGGTTTGTTTTTTCATTGACTGTCGAGCCACAAATTCCT
>NW_015324101.1:0-235 GCF_001447785.1 Gekko japonicus
GCAGCTGCCCCAGGCCCCGTGCTGGGAGGGGCCATGCTGGGAGTCCCCACCACCTACCAGCCGCTGCCCCAGCTGCTACCCTGATGGATTTGCCTATGATTTCCTGGACTGCCTGAATGATTTCGAGGGTCCCATCCTTAAGGGTGCGTCTGCTGCAAGCAAACCTCTGTAGAAGAATCACCATCTGAGACACAGCTGGTTATGTCACACCTCCTTTGGAGGCTAGTTTGATTTT
>NW_015324102.1:0-235 GCF_001447785.1 Gekko japonicus
AGGGGAGAGGCCATGGCTCAGTGGTAGACCCCTGGTATGCAGCAAGTCCCAGATTCAATCAACAGCTTCACCATTTTAAAAAGATTGGGAAGTAGTTGATGTGTAAGACTTTTGTCTGAGACCCTGAAAAGCCACTACTAGTCTGAGTACACAAGACTGACTTGGGCTGGTTCTGTACCCATCTGTTTCCTCACGCTTTTTCCATAGCCACACCGAGAGGTTAATCTCCCTCTAC
>NW_015324103.1:0-235 GCF_001447785.1 Gekko japonicus
ACTACGTCAACATGGTAAAAACGGTGGCCTCGCAATACCCGATCTCCAATACTACTATGCAGCCACAAATCTAGCATCACTAGTACGCATTTATCATAACGAGAACACTCCTGATTGGAAAGACTTAGAACAACCTGTCCCAAATGAAGACTGTATCCCAGAACTACTTTGGAAACATAACAGCAATGAAGCGTTAAAAAAAATAAGTAATCCATATTTAAAAACGGTAATCAAG
>NW_015324104.1:0-235 GCF_001447785.1 Gekko japonicus
AAAAAATGCTTGGAAAATGGCACCCATTAGGGTTATGGTTTAGACCAGTGATATGGTTAGACCTTTATAGGACAGGAAAACATATACCATTCCTTCCTGATGGAGTGTGAACACACTTAGTATGGGTTCTTTCCAAAAATATTAGAGTAAAGCAGGTTTGGAAATGAGGTACTGAGGACAGGGAAAACCTCAGAAATGGGTGACTACAGCACAATGTCATGTGAAAGCTCAAAAA
>NW_015324105.1:0-235 GCF_001447785.1 Gekko japonicus
GTATGCTCCTTTTTCAGACTTTTGGCACCTCTTCCTTTTGTCCATTTAATTTCTTGTCCTGTTAATAACCCTGCTGCTTTCTCTTAAAACCTCTCTTTGTCCTTTCCAACCACTAGGCCTGGAAATTGCTTTACATTCTTTTTTTCTTTTTGCAGGGAGACTAATCCTAGAATGTGTATTTGTTCCCCACATCACTTTCTGGCAGATGACACAATGATATAGGGCACTGGACGGA
>NW_015324106.1:0-235 GCF_001447785.1 Gekko japonicus
TGTGTAATTATGTAATATACCTCATTTATTCATGTAACAGATGTGCCATCTGTCTGGAGTACCAGCAATCCATATAACTGACATGGGAAATTTGGAAGAAGAAAATAAGGAATCACAGGTTCAGTCTGCAAAAAGGGGAAACAAAAATGGAATTTTAGATTAAAATAGCAGGGATGTGAAATTTAAAACCCATCCTATGTCCCTGTTGATAGATCCAGGTAGTCAGCTGTGTTGG
>NW_015324107.1:0-235 GCF_001447785.1 Gekko japonicus
TTACCTTTACCTTTACGGTTGGAAGATGAGGCTTAGGCTGCCTCCTGAATTGTCAGAAAGTTGAAGCGGTGGATACGAAAGATCGAGTCTCTCTGAGTGATCACCTACCTTCCAGGCCCAGGTCTCTCAGGGCGTTATAACCTCCGGGCTGCAGGAGTTCTCCAACTATCCTGTCAGGTTCTTTCAGATCCCTCTCAATTACCGTCACTTTCCTGCCATCCCTGGCCAGCACCGC
>NW_015324108.1:0-235 GCF_001447785.1 Gekko japonicus
CCCCGAAGAGGAGCTCAGTGCAAGGGACTCGATCTGGACCCCCCGCAAGTGGTAGCGAGCGGGTGAGGGTCCTGGATGGTCCCATAGGCATGAAGCTGTGACTATCTGGGCAAAGGGGAAGAAGCAGGAAACTTCAACCAAACTGCTTAAAAACATCAGCACCTTGAGTAAATGTATAAGCAATCTATTGAAAAGACAAAGGATTGGATCATAGAAGAATTTTTACCCTATTAAG
>NW_015324109.1:0-235 GCF_001447785.1 Gekko japonicus
TTGTCTTTGAGTCTACACCACCCCTAACGAGTGTCTGTCTTAATTTTGTTAAGATTCTTTCCACAGTTTACGTAATTGTCGTAAAAAATCTATCATGCCATTTAACACGAGCCTGTTTTTTTTCTTTATATGAAAGACCCACAGTGGTTTCTTTGAACAGTTAGTTACCATCTTGCTAATATGGCATTCTGGGGGCAAACCATGTAGCCAGGGATGTCAGCCTCCAGGTGGGACC
>NW_015324110.1:0-235 GCF_001447785.1 Gekko japonicus
AATGAACAGAGTGAGAAAAAATATGCCACTTTGTGCTCAATGACTGAAGGACAGGATAAAAATGTTAATAAATAAGTACAGAATGGTATACATACCACTGTCATAAACATTCCAGTACACTTCAATAATTGATTTTCTGGCACAGCAACATGACATCTGAACGCATCCTTTGATTGTGTTCATGTTATCTTGCTGCATGCCTGAGGGTATGTCAGCAGACACCTTGAAGTATCCT
>NW_015324111.1:0-235 GCF_001447785.1 Gekko japonicus
CCGGATCCTGATTTAGCCTTATTGTAGCCAAATCATGTAAATACAGCCTATCACAGGATTTGGGGGGGGGATGTTGGGTGTGAGTGTGTTCACGTACATAAGCCGGCCTCGGACCAGCTACTTTGTCTCTTCATTCTGAACTGATTTCACTATGCTACGCCTGGAACCTCAATACTTTACAGATGGCTTCAAGAGAGAATTGAATCAACATATGGAGCCGAGGTCCATGAGTGGC
>NW_015324112.1:0-235 GCF_001447785.1 Gekko japonicus
AGCTCCCCAAACAGTATATCTAATATTATCATAAAAGGGAAGGAGAAATTTTGGTAGGGGTTCAAGCCCATCCCCAAGTTACATTCATGCTTCAGAGAGCACCAATTAAAGGAATATATTCAGTATGAAAGAATTCTGGCCAGGCCACATGTAGTTGCTGCGGTATTACCACTATGACTAAATCCTCCTTAAATGCTCATAAAGGAATAGTGCTATCCCTAGGCACAGTTACACT
>NW_015324113.1:0-235 GCF_001447785.1 Gekko japonicus
TAGCACTCCCACAAACAATGCTTTCAAGCAAAATAAATATTCCAGAAAATCACGCCACCCTCCTAGCTTCCTCAGAAAGCTTCTTCCAGCCAGATGCAAAACTCAGACTTCATCTCCTCTCCAGGTGTCATTCCATCTGCTCAACTCAAGAACTCACTCGAGCAGGTCAGATTTATCACAGATTATTACCATATTTACTTGAAAGGAGGAGAACTCTGAATGTAGTAAAAGGTAA
>NW_015324114.1:0-235 GCF_001447785.1 Gekko japonicus
CCTCAAAGTCCCCTCCTTGAATAACTGCCAATAGATTGTCCTGCCTTCCACACCTGAAGTTAGGAACCATCCAGTGCCCTGTAGAGAGCAGGTCTATCGTGGCCTCATAAGTCATCCTTGAGCTGAAACAGTTTTCATAGATGCTGTAGCCCAGAGTTATATTGGGCAAGAGCTGGGGATTGGCATTGATCTCATCGATGGCAAGCAGGAAGGCCAGGACATGCTGGTAGTTCTT
>NW_015324115.1:0-235 GCF_001447785.1 Gekko japonicus
CAGGGTGTGAAGTCAAGTGGCGCAGGGAAGCAGCGGGCCAGATGGCAGCACCAGAGACCGCTCAGATGGCACCGGGTTGGCGGCAGCATCCAAACCCGAGGCAGAAAAGTTAAAGGAAAGACCGCCTGATCACATTTGGTAGTAACATTCAACCCTCTGTTAGGATAGTTCAACGTTCCTTTATTTCATACCAGTTTGGTGTAGTGGTTAGTGGACTCTAATCTGGGAGAACCGG
>NW_015324116.1:0-235 GCF_001447785.1 Gekko japonicus
TAACTTCTTGGAGCCAGGGAATGGCTGAGGAACAATATGTCTTCCTCAATTTAAGAGAGAAGCTTCTCTTCATATTCTTTTGCTACCAGATTTCGTTGGGAGGCTGTCGCACAGTCAGCTCTGATCAGCTATGGGGCTTCATGGCATCATTGTGCTCACACTGTGATCCCCACCGGGCTGGAACCACTGTTCCCAGGAAGAGATCACAAAATGGCACTGAAGGAGCTGCCAATCA
>NW_015324117.1:0-235 GCF_001447785.1 Gekko japonicus
ACATGTATGGAGCTCCATGTTGGCCAGAAGACTGTTAAGAGTCACATTTCCCACCAAGCACCTGATTGGCCGGCAGTACACCTTATGTTCCCATTGGACAGGACTGCCTATATATTACCCACACACCGCTCTGATCGTTTTCTGAGACACGGCCTATCTCTGCTCTGTCCCCTTTGTTCCTGGGCGTTCTAACAACGGCATCCTTTCCTGCCCTTTGGCGTCCGGCCGAATTGTG
>NW_015324118.1:0-235 GCF_001447785.1 Gekko japonicus
TTAGCTTTATTAAGTTTTCATGGAGGAATCAGGCCCATGTTTCTAAAAATTGCATCAAAAGTTTCATGGAAGAGAGGGTTAGGAGATCATGGTCAGATAATCATCCATATATCTAATAGTCACATGTGCCTCCCATCCACAGATATTTAACTCCACAGGGCCACATTGACAGAACATAGACTTTTCTACAAACTTGGGATAACCTTCAGGCTTGCAGAAAAATCCTAAAGCTACT
>NW_015324119.1:0-235 GCF_001447785.1 Gekko japonicus
CTCAAATGCAGAGTTCTCCGTATGACAAAACATGACACCTTTTCATTGGAAGCGAATTGCCAAGATCACCTGCGCAAACATACATTTGTGCACACGCTCATCTCATTGTAGTATCCTGTCAGCAAATTGAATCTGATGTAGGATTATGGAGAGAGAGGCTAGATGAATTCTTAATGGCCCCTGTTGAAATCTCTGAGTCAAGGGTCCCTGAAAGGTATAGGTGCTTTCGCCACAC
>NW_015324120.1:0-235 GCF_001447785.1 Gekko japonicus
TCAGATGGTGTCTGTGAACCAAGCCAGGCTCCAACTCTCAGCAAAATAAGCCGGGCTCGTTTTAACTTTAGCAGGAACGTGATCTCATCCATGAGAAGCATATTTATTTGTCTCCGTGTTCCCCTCTGAGATCCCCAGCGGGAGGAAGCAGCCCTCGGATTCAGTGTCACTCCCCTCTCTCACGGAAGATGTGGCATTTTAAGGATGGATATGAAAGGATTGTGCAGACCAAAAG
>NW_015324121.1:0-235 GCF_001447785.1 Gekko japonicus
AAGGCAGATCTTAACTGGTGGGCTGGATACTGTGGTAGGAGATGATGTTCTGAAACATCCTGTGTGTGCATACATTTCCCAGGCTGCTCAGTGGACACTTTCTGCCATCTTGATCTTAGTTACTCCTCTTTGAACTCAAAATAGCCTGAAGCAAACTTTTATTTGAGATGGGGTAGGTGTGGGGGCAGTATTAAAATGAATTTCTTGTGTGCTGGGCCATAGTTACATTGGCTGC
>NW_015324122.1:0-235 GCF_001447785.1 Gekko japonicus
GAGGACAGGGTTATCATTGGCTACCAGTCCAAATTGCTGCTAGCCATAATGGATATCCAGTGCCAGAGGCAGTATACCTCTTTATACTGGTTGCAATGTGAACAGAATGCTGGGCTTGTTGGGCCTTTGGTTTGATCCAGTATTGCTCTTCATATGTTCTCCAAAACAGCAAGACTCCTAAGAACATAACAAAAGAAGAACCCTGTTGGATCACACTGGTGGTCCATCTAGTCCA
>NW_015324123.1:0-235 GCF_001447785.1 Gekko japonicus
CTCAGCTATGGTGTGGATAAAGGATTGGGCAACACTACTAAATAGTAGGCTCCTGAAATTGGAGGGTCATGATCTTCTTATGGGGTGGCACGCCACCATCTGGTATGACAAGGGAAGAAAAGGATTCGAAAGACATTATATAAGAAGTTTACTATTAAAAGTGTGGAGAGAACTTAAACAGCAATATTATGTGAAAATACCAAGATGGGTATCCCCTATCGAGGCCTTTGTGTAT
>NW_015324124.1:0-235 GCF_001447785.1 Gekko japonicus
GCAGTGAACCCCACTCCATATCTGGGATCGTAAGAAACGTTTGTCTTGGTTCCAGCTGCCTTTGGCTTGGAAAATGTGAAACTGATCTGTGCCTTTTCAAAATGGAATCTGTCCTGCAATGATCACGGTAATGTTCTTGAAAGTATACCTAGACTAGGAAGAATGCATTTATTTGAACACCCCATCCCTGAGCACTATCTGTCCTATATTTATTTTTGCCTGAATTATTATTGTA
>NW_015324125.1:0-235 GCF_001447785.1 Gekko japonicus
TAATTTCCAGAAATGGAGAGATGCTGAGGCTTCAGCCTGCTTGGAAATTGCAAGCCTGCTTACTGCTCAAACCACAAGGGGAAAAGGTAGGCGGGACCCTTGATGAAATCCAAAAGCTTTGCCTCCTAAGCCCCACCCAGTAGCTTTTAAAGAACATTATCTAAGGGAAGGCAGCATCAAGAAAGGAAATATTGGCAGTGCCCCTTATGCCCTATCATGTAAACTGAACACCCAC
>NW_015324126.1:0-235 GCF_001447785.1 Gekko japonicus
GGATTGGGGAAAGTGGCTCCCAGCTGGCACAAGCCAGATACAAGGCCAGATAGAGCTGCAGTTCTAGCTTGCTTCATCTTCCTTCCATCCTTTCTGGAGGCAGAGCTCTTATTTTTCTCTGCATGTAGAATGTCTGGGGGTATCTTTTTCAGTGCCCCATACAATTGGACCCCTTGGTCCAATTTCCTTGAGACTTGGGTGTTATTTAGTGGACAGGCAGCCCTAGCTCTTCAAC
>NW_015324127.1:0-235 GCF_001447785.1 Gekko japonicus
TTCCTTGGGATAAAGTTGCTTTGTGAACAGACAAGCAAAGGGACCTTTCTCCAAGAGGCATGCACAAAATCTTTCCATGTCTCTCCGTATGTCCAGCTGCTTTCAGGTGCACCCTGGTGTGAATAATGCACCTTCACTGGCCCAACCACTACACTTCCAAGTTATTTATTTAATCTATCCTGCCTTGCGTGTACAAGTTAGTACAAAGGGGGGGGCAATTTAAAGCTTAGGGGGC
>NW_015324128.1:0-235 GCF_001447785.1 Gekko japonicus
CTAACCCACATTTGAAATCCCATGAAGGGGAAAACTGGTAATTTTAATAGAGGCTTAACGTGTGGGAATGTGTGGTCGAATCTTTTAACTGTCAATTCAGCTCTTCTTACCAACCTCCAGGTGGGGCCTGGAGGTCTTGTGGAATTATAACTGATCTCCAGAAGACAGAAGAGATCACTTCCCTGGAAAAAAAAATAGCTAGTTCTGAGGGTGGACTCTACAGCATTATACCCCA
>NW_015324129.1:0-235 GCF_001447785.1 Gekko japonicus
ATTTAGAAGAAGCTTGATTCAGTATTTTTGAGGTCATGAGAGCTGGCGATTATAACAGCTGGCTGTTTCGATTGGCCAATTAGGCCATGTCTTTCGTTGCTGACATTGTGTTTCAGATTAATCTCTGAACACCGAGGGCTAGAAACTTACTACTTTCCTGAGTCCCCCTTCCCCTCCCCCTTGCAACTGGGTTTGTATCGCAGCCTGCACAAATGCTTGTTGATTCTCTTTTTGG
>NW_015324130.1:0-235 GCF_001447785.1 Gekko japonicus
GGTCCTCCTCCCTTCTTCCAAAGCAACGGTCAGCACCTTCCCCAGTCGCCCTTAAATATAAAGACCCATCAGGATCTCAGGGAGGAGCAGTCTCCCTTCAGTGGCCTGTCTGTACCCTGCCACCTCTTTGCCCTCTGACGACTTTGCCTCCGTCACAAAGCGGGGAGGTTTCTTCCCCCCACCCCCACCCCTTTCAGGGGGGGGGCTCTCCGAATGCACTTCATTGTGTCTTAAT
>NW_015324131.1:0-235 GCF_001447785.1 Gekko japonicus
GTACTATGGAATCATTTGTATGCACAAAGTTCAACTGTTTGGAAAGGGGAACAACAAGGGGGGGATGACGGCTTGGATCGGGCAGTGCTGTGAGCGGAATGCACGTTTTCCTTGCACATTTCCCCTGTTTTGTCTCTTGAGTGACATCCCTGCAAGAGAAAAGTGAAAGTAAACCCAGAGATGTTCTTCCACCTATGCAAACAGAAGCATTGGAATCATTGTTTTTTAATGTCAA
>NW_015324132.1:0-235 GCF_001447785.1 Gekko japonicus
AAGCAGAAACTGGGATGGGAAAATGGAAATATGGATGGAGGAACATAAAGTAGGTATAGGAAAGTTGGAGATAGAGAGTGGTGCCAGTTGGGTTGGGGGGGGGCAAGAGGGGACAGAGGAGAAAAATCAGTGACAGGCAGCAAGCAATGAGAAGCCAGTAAGGGATATAACTCCCCCTCTTTTGAGAGGACTCATGGGGCTCCCTTTTTTGCCTTATTTCAAGAAAGTTTCCCGA
>NW_015324133.1:0-235 GCF_001447785.1 Gekko japonicus
TGTTAAAGTCTTTTCCAAATGGTGGGAGCTTTTATAAGGGGTAGGCAAGGAGTTTAGGGGTGCACACAGTGACCATATTGTTGAATAAAACCCAGATGAGGCTGAACATATACTGAGTCATATCCTCAGCATATCAAGGTTAATGTTATCTACCCCAGGTCTCCAGGGTCTCAACTTACACATCACCTACTACTTGGTCATAGAAACATACAATCACAGAGTTGGAAGGGGCCAT
>NW_015324134.1:0-235 GCF_001447785.1 Gekko japonicus
CGGCAAAGACTTTTACAGCAAGGGTGGGCGCTCTCCCTCAACTAGCATGGGCTCCCCCTCTTCTCCACGCTACCGGCCCATTTCACATCCACACATGAAGGCCAACAAAATGACATATAGGAATAAATCAGGCAAACGGAGCTATGACTAAAGTGGAGCTAGCTAAGAAATTTGCTAGTGGGATTTGCCAGTGGAGAGAACACTAATAAACACTGTACACACACACACACACGCA
>NW_015324135.1:0-235 GCF_001447785.1 Gekko japonicus
TCAGGGAGCCATCTGTGGGTCTCTTCTTTTTGTTCCCATCACCCTGTGAGGGGGAGATTAGAGTGCAAGGCAGCCCAGGGTGGAGGCTGGGGGAGGAGGAGACCCTGGGGGCAGCCCCTCCCCACTGCCCGAGAGCGGATTTCTGGACTGCTGCAGCAGGGGCAGAGAGGCAACCAGGACAGGTCACTGCAGGGGAGGGGGAATGGAGGCTGGGGCAGCTGCCCCAGTTGCCCCA
>NW_015324136.1:0-235 GCF_001447785.1 Gekko japonicus
TCACTCCTGAGCTTGCTCCCTTTCCCCATTTTGCACGGCTGAAGGCTGTAGTCTCCTGGGTAACATACTGCTCTGTAAACTGCCTGTCTTCCAAAGATGTGTCTGCTTTGGAATATAGCAGAAAATCTTCCAAACACTGCAGAAAACCAGAACTATCCTGCATGGTTTTATCAAAAGTCTATCCTGCCTGCTGCAGTGCATGCAGCGGGGTTACAGCTCATATGGTCAACATACA
>NW_015324137.1:0-235 GCF_001447785.1 Gekko japonicus
TACATTCCATTAGTCTGGATTTCCGAAACAAGCCGCTATCTCTGCCATACAGACAAAGCTGTCACGTGAGTGGGTAGAAGTTTGCATTACTGTTTCCCATGTTTTGCCAGGAGATGTAGCATAGTGTATTACTGCTTTGTGTTGTTTTCCCCCTTAAACAGCGTGGGAGGGCATTGGTGTGTTTCATGGAGGGAAAATGGAACTGGTACTAGTATTTACTTATGCTATACCTAAA
>NW_015324138.1:0-235 GCF_001447785.1 Gekko japonicus
GGGCTTCCTTGGGCATCTGCCGGGACATCCAAACAGCTGTATGTTTCCATGCTTGCAAATTAAAAAAAAAAAGGGGGCAGGAGGACTGAATCATGTCATGTTTCCTCACCAAAATAATGACGAACAGAAATACTTTTTAAAAAAATAATAATAACCAAAAGAATCGGACTCTGGTTCTTGCTAATACTATGTGAAATCTTGCCTGTTTTGTCAGATTAGCCAGGGAAGGGTGTGT
>NW_015324139.1:0-235 GCF_001447785.1 Gekko japonicus
CATGTAACACAAATGTATAGTCCTGTTAATAAAGTATCTTTAAAAAAATTTCTCTCCCTCAGGTAGCACATCTTCTCTTTCAAACAACAAAAGATGCTGGAATCAAGTATGACGGTGTGTGTGGGGTTCCATACACAGCTTTACCACTGGCTACAATCATCTGCTCTGCCAACCAGATCCCAATGCTTATTCGCAGGAAAGAAGCTAAAGAGCATGGTAAAAGAAGCAATCTGGG
>NW_015324140.1:0-235 GCF_001447785.1 Gekko japonicus
TCCAGAATTCAGGGTCCAAGGCTTGTATTCCTCCTGGCCCTCTACCAGCACTGGGGGTGGAGAAGCAGGTGTGGGGGTGCCACGGGTGTAAGCAGGGACCGATGGAGTACCAGGTGAATGTATATCATCTGTGGAAGTTCTAGGCAGTATGCCACTGGGTTTATTTCCTCCACAATCCAGCAGGGACATCTATCTTACAAGAGGGTTGCTGACCCCAAATATACTTTGTGGAGAG
>NW_015324141.1:0-235 GCF_001447785.1 Gekko japonicus
GCAGGAGGCTCAGAGGCTCGGTTGTGCGTGAGCAATCCTGTAACGATCCTTGCTCACGGACTTACTGGGAGATTTTGCAGTTGGTAGTGGCCACGTAGCGCCCGGTGTAGTGGATGTTGCATCTCACCACGTTGTTGGTGAAGTCCGACTCCATCACAATGTATTTGGGGTTCACCTGAACCTGGGAAAACAAGCGGTGTGAGTTGGCCTCCAAACTGGAGATGGGAAACCCACG
>NW_015324142.1:0-235 GCF_001447785.1 Gekko japonicus
GCCCTAAGGGGCGGTGTGGTGGCAAAATTTGAGGGGTGGAGATAAATTACTCAATGTCATGCCAACACACAAGATTACTTCTAGCACATAACTGGAATCGATGCAATTGCATTGGCACCTGTGCATAGTTTGGGGTGAATCCTAGTGTGTCACCCCAGCATGATGAGATTCCTTCTGGTTTTGCGGTGAAAGTTGCATCGCTCCCCCCTCCCATCTTCCTGCTGCCATCTTGCTG
>NW_015324143.1:0-235 GCF_001447785.1 Gekko japonicus
TGGAATTCTTGCTCACAAGACTCTACAGCATTGGTCGGCATTGCTTCTTGCGTCTCTGGTAACCCAAGCGAGGCACACCAATAAATCCAGGCAGTCTAAAGGTGCACTCCAAATTTCCTAGCCAGGAGACCCCGGCTACAAATCCTCTGCTGTAAAATTGACCCTCCCCAGCTCTGAACAAAGCGATGCCCTGAATGTCGCCACATCTGCCTTCTCCGACTGTGAGCTTTTGCAT
>NW_015324144.1:0-235 GCF_001447785.1 Gekko japonicus
CAGAGTGTTTAATTAGGATCTGGAAGACCTGGTTTCGAATCCGCACCCTGCTGTAAGCTTACTGGGTGATGTTTTACCATTTTCTCTTCAGACTAACTTATCTCACAAGGTTGTCGTGAGGAGAAAAAAGGGGTGGGGGTGGGGAGAACCATGTATGCCGCAGTTTGCTCTTGAGGAGAAGAATGGGAATGCAGAGAAGACAAAATGCATTATTGCGCCACTATTCACACTGAGG
>NW_015324145.1:0-235 GCF_001447785.1 Gekko japonicus
CAGCGCCATAGCGCTCCCAACACAACGTTTAAAAAAAACACACACACCCTCTTAGGAAGATTGTGTGTGTGGGGGGGAAATGGTGGGGAAAGAAAGCTGCACAGTTTTAAATGACACACCACTTCAGAGATGGCTCCTTACCAGAAGGGAAGTGCTGTGTGAAACAGCCATCCCTGTACTGGTTTACTCCATGACGGACCAATAAGGGAAACCACACCGTTTAAAAAGATAATGT
>NW_015324146.1:0-235 GCF_001447785.1 Gekko japonicus
TTTCTACGAAACGACCCCTGTGTATACACCAGCAATAGCTTCCGGCTTGTTTCCCAAGGCAGCCCCACATAGAGTGTACTGCAGTAGCCAAACCTGGAGGTTAGGGACGATCGGATCAGCATGGCAGGGTCAGGTGAGCAGGAGGGCCCGCCAGCTAAATGGCGCTCTCAGCAATGGAGCTCCAAGACACTTCTCAAATCACAAGACTGGCTTCCAGAGCCTCCTCCCCCTCTTG
>NW_015324147.1:0-235 GCF_001447785.1 Gekko japonicus
GCTTGCCGGGGCGAGGAGGCGATGCTGTAGCCGTGCGGATGTGTCAGGAGTTCGCGACGAGGCGAGGTGAGGAGCTAGAAGAACCGGCGCGGCGCGGCAGGCGATTCGATTCGAGGCGGCGCACAATGATGCGAGGCAATGCGAGGCGATGCAAGGTGAGCGGTGCGCTTGTTGTGCGGCAAGGTGAGGCAAGGCGAGGTGCGGCAGGTAGCCGAGGATGAGCAGGAGCAGCGTG
>NW_015324148.1:0-235 GCF_001447785.1 Gekko japonicus
TGCTCACCAAACCCCACAGCTTAGAGGGAGCCTTGCCCCTTGGCGAGAGGTCGAGTCCGGCGCGGCGTCCGGGAGAGAAGTTTGTCTGAGAAAAGGGAGCCGTCCTGCCCGCCAGACACGGAAGTCGCAGGGCACGTCTGAATGGGCGGCGCCGCGCTCTGGCGCAAGGGCAGGCCCAGGCCGGGAAGGGGGGGGGGGCGAGCAGTGTTCCCTCTACGCTGAGTGCGTGTGAGCC
>NW_015324149.1:0-235 GCF_001447785.1 Gekko japonicus
CTGAATTTGTGACCCAGTAGACAAATCCTGAACATGAATTTAGGCTTATGTCCAAATTCCTTCTCAACTGTGTATTTATTGGATTGCCTTGGGTAAGTCACTATCAGACATCCCCTGTTAGCTGTTTCTAAAATCAGGGTTTTAATTATCTATTTAAGTGTTACTGTCAAGATAATTGTTATGGATGTTTAATCCTCATTGTTGCTATGACTAAGGTTACAAAGCACATGAAGTA
>NW_015324150.1:0-235 GCF_001447785.1 Gekko japonicus
ACTGAAATGAACTGCTGTACTTTTATCCATCAGTCCAGAAACATTTCTACCCTGTCCTCCTGGGAGCTCGGAGCAGCTTACAATAAACAATAAAAACAAGATGAATAATTACTGATCTGAGCTGTATGCCCTTCTAAAAGCTTAGGGGGGAGGCATCTTCTTCACTGTATCCAGGAGATCAACCAATGGGGGTGGGGGGGGCAATAGAGAAGACTCTGGAGCAAGTGCTGCACAA
>NW_015324151.1:0-235 GCF_001447785.1 Gekko japonicus
GCACGGGTATCAGGCTAGTTTACAATAAATGAAAATACTAGATTCCACAATGAACTTTCTAGACACCCTGGCATTCTGGAGCCTGGGATTTGTCAAGCTTTGCTCTCTAGACCATACTCAGAACTCCTTTGTGGCAGCATATTGAAGAGAGACTGTCCTTCGAGGAGGACTGACCACTATTACTCTTCTTGAGCATGTGAATTATACTGAGGTCCCTGCCACACTGCAGGAAAAA
>NW_015324152.1:0-235 GCF_001447785.1 Gekko japonicus
CCTTGTCCTAGACCCTGTAATCCACTTTCTATATTGTATGTCTTACCTTAGATAGTTTGCTGTTTGCATTGTTCACTAATTCCATGCCCCTAATCCTATTGCGTCACTCATGGGCTATTTTATGCTGTCTGATTGCACTGTTTGTATCCTTTAATCCACCCTGAGTCTCAGCAAGAAAGCCAGACTATAAATAAAGTAAATAATAAACAAACAATAGTACAACTCTGTAGCGGGG
>NW_015324153.1:0-235 GCF_001447785.1 Gekko japonicus
TATTAACCTGACAAAGAAACAGCCCATGAGCTACTTAAGAGCTACTGATAACATCAGTTCAATAGTAGTGGACTTCTGGCTTTTGATACCTTAAAAATGTTGATCTTCTATGAGTGTGGCTAAGCATCTTTACAATGACGGTTCATACACATTAGAGCTTTTGCATAGTAAGACCTCTCAGCCAGAGCTTGATGCAATGAACATTATAATGGATTTCATTTGGGTTTAATTTTTT
>NW_015324154.1:0-235 GCF_001447785.1 Gekko japonicus
CCAACATGGCTTCTGTTATGTTCTTATGATGCCTCTGGGGCAGATTCCAGCAGGAGACAGTCCAGCCAGAAGGCCAAGCTTGATGGAGACAACAGGAGGATAAGCTTGCTGCAAGGTAGGAAGGGCCCAGAAACCCAGTAGCCCTCTGGCCAAGGCACCAGCTGGGGCATAACCCAGTCTGGGACTGGGTGCCAGAGGAGGAGGGTTGGAGACAGCAGAGGTTAAAAGGGAGACT
>NW_015324155.1:0-235 GCF_001447785.1 Gekko japonicus
ACGTCGGAGGACCACAGACGGCACCGGAAGAAGGCTCCTTGCCTGTATCCCCCCAAAACTCTGTGACCTCTCCTCCCTTTTTAGAGACAGCGTACCACACTGGAGGCCTTCAAGGGCCATCTCCTGAGACAGTTTAGGTAAATGTTTTTAATTTTTTAAATATTTAATTGTTTAATGGATTCGTTACCCGTCCTGAGCTTTGCGTCTTGCAGGGAAGGGTGGGCTAGAAATCAAA
>NW_015324156.1:0-235 GCF_001447785.1 Gekko japonicus
GGCACAATAATATCACCACTGTGTTTTGACATCATAGGCTCTCGTAAGCTGTATCACAAATGAACAACACTGAAGAAGCCTTTCTGGTCTCCAAGAACTTGCTAGAAATCCACCAGTCTGCTGGAACCTGAAATGTAAGGGGACAGAAAAGGTGGACCTGCATAATCTCTTCAACCTAACCATTTACATTCAGCATTCTACTGCATCTTTGTATGTATATTGTTGTTAAGTGAAT
>NW_015324157.1:0-235 GCF_001447785.1 Gekko japonicus
CTAAAGCAGTAGAAACCAGTTTCACTGAATAGCTTGCTTGGAAGGTATTTGGAAATACCGGAACAAAACCACTCTTTTAGAAGCGCCGAGAGAACATCAGCGAGGATTTTCAATAGCTGGACCGGGGGCAGGCGGACGGAGAACCTGTAGAGATTTGCGCCTTTAGCATTCTAGCAGGCGGCTAGAAGCCAACATTCAAGTGCGTGATAATCAGCGTTCCCTCTAAGCTGAGTTA
>NW_015324158.1:0-235 GCF_001447785.1 Gekko japonicus
CCCCTCTCTGTGCTTGGTGTTTTTGTGTCATGTAGGCTGAAATTATATCTAACCTTTCCGGGCTGATCTTGAAATATTTACTGTTCTGGCAGCGTGACTTTCCCACTTGTTTGGGGGAGAGAAATGTCCTTCAGTGAATTAAGTCTGATGCCGTCAAGAGTAATGGGCCACTAAGGCTGCTGGTTCCAGATTTGGTGGTCTGCCACGCTCAGTGATGGGACACATGCTTTGCACA
>NW_015324159.1:0-235 GCF_001447785.1 Gekko japonicus
CTCATTGCTGTACACATATGATTGTTGTGTTCATGCTTTTGGAGAATATACCAAAGGGAGTGGGAGAAGCACAATCATTCCAGCTCCTCCTCTACACCTGTTGAACCTGTGCCCAGATACAACATGCAGGGGGCTACATGTAGGGGGCTACAACTTCCCTTACAAAGTATCTGGAAGGGAATGTGATGTGAAGCTTGCACTCAAGAGTGGGTACAGTCTGAAAGTAAAGCCCCCC
>NW_015324160.1:0-235 GCF_001447785.1 Gekko japonicus
AATCAAAACAATTAAAAACAGAGTTAAAATAAAAACAAAGCATAAAAAGAGCAACTAAAATATTGGCAAGGAAGGAGCCATCAGTGACGGCGTGCCACGATAGTTGTGAGAATAAAATGGAGAGGGGGGAGTGACGGGTTGGATCCTTCCAGCTTTTCCCCTGGTGAAGGAGAGATGAAGGAGCTCTTTTTTTCCATCCGCGTAGAAAAACCATGGCTGCAGTCACACGGAGCAT
>NW_015324161.1:0-235 GCF_001447785.1 Gekko japonicus
GCTTGAATCCTGTGGATTCATGTTCACTTTCTTTCCCCACGCGCACCAGTGTGCCGCACACTTTGCCGCATATACGCTTGGCTTCTGTTCCTGCACACTTAGGATCGCCTGGTTTGTCTTTTCACGCTCACACCTTCTGTGTCTCCACTCGTCCGTACCTTTTCTGTCTTTCATCCTAAACGTGATAATATTTCCATTTTCAGCAAGCCCCCTCTGTCCAGATGCTGGAGGTAGA
>NW_015324162.1:0-235 GCF_001447785.1 Gekko japonicus
AACCACTACACCAAACTGGCTCTTCCCATCTCCCAGCATGAGATGGACTGAATCCATCAGGGAAGCCACGACTCACAATTGACGCCACTTAACACACACACACGGGGACACAGGACATGTTCTCCAGGTCTGTTGGCAACCCTACCACGGTCTGTTTTCTTAAGTTCTGCCGGATCGGAACAAACTCCCACACCACCCACCAGCACTTAGCCTCCAACCGTGACCGTCCAGATGC
>NW_015324163.1:0-235 GCF_001447785.1 Gekko japonicus
AGAGTTGCCAGATCCTGGTTGGGAAACTGTCAGAATGCTGACGTTTTGCTTGTGTGCCTCATCTCGGTTTCACGCTCTTACATCTTCTCCTTCCCTCTCTCTTCTTCGGTTGACTTTACAGCGACTGCAGACACTTCCACCACGCGATCTACGGAAGCTGCTTCACTTTCAACAGCAACGGGACGGATATCAAGTGGCAGGCCTCCAAGCCTGGAATACTTTACGGTATGTACCT
>NW_015324164.1:0-235 GCF_001447785.1 Gekko japonicus
GCTGATGCCCGCTAGCTTAGATGGATTTTATTTCAAAAAGTTAAGACAAATTCATGACACTTCAACCTATGAATGGCTATTATCCGCAATAGCTAAAGATGGAACCTCTTTGTCAGGGCCAGATCTGAGTGTGAAATCCTAGGAACTAACATAGGGTTTCCACCTCTGAGTTGGGAAAATCCTGGTTAGGGTTTCTAGCTCCAGGTAGGGGGATTCCTGGAGTTCTGGGGGTGGA
>NW_015324165.1:0-235 GCF_001447785.1 Gekko japonicus
TTCTTCCTACATTCCCCCTAGCTTTTCTCTGACCTTTCTCAAATTTGCTTTGCTAAGAAATGTTGGGAAAGATTGAAATAAAGTTTCAATAGCTGCCATGTGGGTAAGCAAGCTCTTGATTTTTCCCACTTGCGTAGCAGCCATTTTACACACTGTCCCCTCCCCATGGTGGCCATTTCTCCCCCATTGCCACCACTGGCAGCTTTTTAAAACAACCTGAAATTAAATATGGTTA
>NW_015324166.1:0-235 GCF_001447785.1 Gekko japonicus
TCTGCCTGCTATATCCCATGCATAATCTTTTAAAATAATAATATAATTTTTGCCTCTTTCTTGTTGGTGGCATAATTCCACGTTGCAGTACAGAGTTACAAACATTCCTCAATGGGGTAGCTAAAATATGTTTGAATCTTTTATAAAATTCGGCCGGTAGACCGTCCCTAACTGGGGTTTTATTTGTTTTCAAATGAGAAATTGCATCTTGTATTTCTTGGTCTGTGATGGGCTC
>NW_015324167.1:0-235 GCF_001447785.1 Gekko japonicus
TGGCCAGGGCGCACGGCATGAGCTTTTGGCGGGGTGGGGGGCTTTTGGGGGGGCGGCTCAGTCCAGCGCCCTCATGATGGCCCCACGCACTAGGCGAGACACTAGCTCACTTAGTGAGCGAGCAGGCCCTGTTGGGAGCCAGAATTCATACTCAACTGGCCAAAGTGTTCCTACCACAGGACAAGAAGCAAAAAATCATGACCTTCGTGAAAGAGATCAGAAAGAGCCGCTCTGT
>NW_015324168.1:0-235 GCF_001447785.1 Gekko japonicus
CATCCAGAAGGAAGCAGGTAAGTTGGGGGAAATGGACTTCACGCCTGATGGGTCTTCCATTTTAGCGCAACAGTCAACTTACCATCAGATCTGACCATAGCTTAAAAAAAAGAAGAAAACCTTTATCAAATGACACCACCACCAAAGAAACATAAAAGGAACAAAAACATACCAAATTAAAGTACATCGTCCAAAGATTTACTGATTACATAAGAACATAAGAAGAGACCTGCTG
>NW_015324169.1:0-235 GCF_001447785.1 Gekko japonicus
CCTGCGGAACTGTAAGAGGTCCCGCAGGCACTAACAGAACAGTATCCATATAGTAAGAGGCCACAGTTTCATAGCTAGCTGGACCTGATCTGAAGGACTGTGTCTGTTTCTGAGCACCACAAATGGGAACGGATTAATTGGAGGCCAATCTAGAGGGTCAGGCGTCTGGAAGACAAGTCCTGTGAGGAAAGGGGTGAATTTTTGCATGCTCAGCCTGAGGAAGAGAGGACTGAGG
>NW_015324170.1:0-235 GCF_001447785.1 Gekko japonicus
GCTCATCCAAATCCTCTTTGTCTTTTTTCTCCAACTCCCGAAAGAGCAAGCTAAAGACATCAATAAAATCCCGTCTCAGGATCCTATCTCTAGTGGCTGATGAAAGGTGATCTCCTAAGGGCATGGCCAACTCGCCACTAGGTAACGATTTTGCAGGAACCTGCTCATATGGGTGCCCACCATGGGTCGTGCCAGACCATCCTGACCACCCGCCTGGCGGGCATGGGTATTCTGG
>NW_015324171.1:0-235 GCF_001447785.1 Gekko japonicus
CTTATTCCTATTAAATAGATACAGAATAAAGCATATTGGGGGAGTCCAGCATATTTTGACCTAGAATAGGGTGAAAGGTTTTACCTGCAACCTCACAAGAGTGCTCAGCTAGACTGTTGGGTACACACGGAACATACAAAGCTGCCTTAAACTGAATTCAGACCACTGGTCCATCAGAGCTAGTACTGTCTACCTAGGCTGAGAGTGGTTCTCCAGGGTCTGAGGCAGATGTTTT
>NW_015324172.1:0-235 GCF_001447785.1 Gekko japonicus
TTCATCTTGAAGGCATCTACTTCAGCTTCTGGGAAGGGACTTTCAGCTGCTGCTGTTGAGAATAGCCACCTCCACAGCAGCCACCGCCGCTTCTGCCACCGCAGCAGCCGCCACAACACCCGCAGCAGCCGCCGCTTCCTCTGCTTCTACCTCCACAGCAGCCACCGCTTCCGCCACTTCGACCTCCACAGCATCCTCCACTTCTCTGGCTTTGCAGAGCTGCGGAAGCCCCTCC
>NW_015324173.1:0-235 GCF_001447785.1 Gekko japonicus
GATTCCTCTGCAGCTGCCCTCCCATGCACGGCTCCGCTGCCGGGTCCCTCGCAAGGGAGGCGTTCCTGGGCGTCGCTTCTCTAGAGCACCTTTCGTCTGTCCTATCTTACGGACTAGATTTTCTTTAAACACCTTCCAGCAGTTGTCTTCCAGAAAAATCCGGCAGAGCTCAGTGTCGCTAGGGAAAACAAAAGGGTGACAATGCTGGTGATGTTATAGGGATGCCAGCCTCCAG
>NW_015324174.1:0-235 GCF_001447785.1 Gekko japonicus
TGTGAACAATTTCAAGTCTCCACAGTCGGCCCTCGGTTTTGCAGACGCAGGTTGTTTGGGATACACTATTTGTATATACAATATACACTACAGGCTCGACGGCTTGAATGCATGCATAATGCTTCTTTACTGATGCATAAACAACATCGGAAGCAGCCTGTTTTTGTGGGGAAACAATCAGCTCCAGAAAATTGGGAACGGTACAAAACAGGAAGGATCCGGAGCTGGATTGGGG
>NW_015324175.1:0-235 GCF_001447785.1 Gekko japonicus
GTTTTCAATCCATAAGAGAACCTGTCCTCCTATCTCATGGCTGCTGAGTGTACTCAGAAGTCTGTGGTGAGGTATCTTGTCAAGAACCTTTTGAAAGTCTGCGTACATACTGCCTACTGGGTCACCACTTTATACATCCTTGTTCACTTCCTCAAAGAATTCCAAAAGGTTGTTGAAGAAGGACTTCCCTTTGCAGAGGCTGCAGTGATTTTCCCTCAGCAGGCTTTGTCACTCT
>NW_015324176.1:0-235 GCF_001447785.1 Gekko japonicus
TGAGTGGTTAAGGATTACTGGACACCCTGCATCCCCCTCCCCTGTAAACCCTGCAAACTCTGTGCAGAACCAAAAATCCACACTCATGACGTTTCCGTGACTTCACAAATTGACATTTCTGGGTATTACTGGAAGAATCCACACTCATCAAAACAATTTTGGGAATAGGATCCTGTTGTAGCCTGGACGTAGCCTTGCTCTGCATGCTGAAATCTATTCAGGCCAGAGTGGAGGA
>NW_015324177.1:0-235 GCF_001447785.1 Gekko japonicus
TTAGGATTGCAGCCTGTGTCTGATACAAGATAGTATTCTGGCGGTATGTCACGAAATGTACGTTGCAAGACGTCAGCTAGATGGACATGTTGCTCTGGAGCTTGTTTATGGCATAAACAAGGCTTAAAAGACTTAACAGCACGTGCTGATGGATGTGAGATGCCAGAAAGCGCATTGTTGATGAACCTGCTGCAAACGTATAGCATCCGTGACCTCAAAAGAAGGTAGTTTCAGA
>NW_015324178.1:0-235 GCF_001447785.1 Gekko japonicus
GTCCCCTCCTATTTCAGATGGGGAGCTAAGAGACGATGGCCTTCGGAAGAAGATTTAAATCAGGAATTCCTTGGTTTGTTGTTTGGTCTGTTTGCCACAATGCTGTTGTAGTTCTCAGGCCTGCACATTTCTCTTTGTAAACATGTCCTTTATAAAAATTCAGAACTCTTTGTGGAACTGGATGTGCTTGCTCTTGTTTTGTCTACGGCCACCTGAACCACTTGGATAATTGCTG
>NW_015324179.1:0-235 GCF_001447785.1 Gekko japonicus
TGTGCATGTGTGTGTGTTGTATGCATGTTGTTGAATGTTTTCTGTTATAAATTGTTGTATATTATTTCTTAAGAAAGTAAATTTAGAAAAATGTATAGCATTGGTGATGTATAGCATGATGCATGGTAATGTTCAAGCATGTTCACCCATTACTACAGAGAGGCTTCAAAGAGCCTCACCTTACATAATGATCTAAAAGGGTAGGACATGTGACAAACTGACCTCCAAAACCAGG
>NW_015324180.1:0-235 GCF_001447785.1 Gekko japonicus
CCAGCGAACTGACCTCTGTTCCAGTCCGTCGATGGGCAGTTGTCATTAAAATGATCTCAGCTGTGTTCATTTGAAGACTGAATTTATTAATTAATCTATTTAAATTATCGGTAAACCCACCTTTATCCTAAACCAGATGGGATCCATAGAGTATAATGGGGAGACAGCAAAATTTAAGCAGTAATACAAGATATGCAAGTTCTGCCAAAGAGAGCCTTTAGGTCCCTGCCACACG
>NW_015324181.1:0-235 GCF_001447785.1 Gekko japonicus
TACTTTTCATCATGATCCATTAAACCATATAAACTGTGAGCAAAATTAGTCCAATTTAATCAATAAATACATGATTGCAAATGGCTACCATATACAAAAGACTGATCTAATGCTATAGCTGTAGATACAAATCAAACTATATATTCTGAATAAACAAAGCCCTTGTATTGAGAAGTATTACACTCATCCAAAAGAGAGATATTTTAGGTGATCACTTTCCAGTGATGTTCAAGAT
>NW_015324182.1:0-235 GCF_001447785.1 Gekko japonicus
TAAATGGAAGACACCTTCCACTCATGGAAACTTCCGTTTACAGTAGAAGTGCATCCACTTATGGCAGGAAAACCCCAAGATCCAACCCATTGTGTCCATAATACAAGGAAACAACATAAAAAATCCCAGAAGTCCAATACTAATCCTCCCCCCTAGTGTTTTGCAACAGCTTTGGCCAAGTAGTCAAATAAGGGATATACATGGGATTGCCAGCTCTGGGCTGGGAAACATCTGG
>NW_015324183.1:0-235 GCF_001447785.1 Gekko japonicus
ATTTGCAATGTGGCAGTGTGGTTTGACAACATTCTTCACAACTGTGATAAGAGCTGTGTCTGTGCTGCATTAAAATAAGACAAATTCTCTAACCTTCAGAGATTAGGAAATTTTCATATTTTGCTTATTTGGATAATGTATTATTTCTGCTTAACTGGGAGAGGCAGAACACAGAAGCCCTGTTTCTGACCCTGGACAGACTTATTTAGCAATTTTCTGGTTTTTGAGAATGGCC
>NW_015324184.1:0-235 GCF_001447785.1 Gekko japonicus
AGAGCGTGGTGTTTGAGCTACCACATCGTTTTGATTAACCTCGGCAGATGAAGTTGCTGCCGGGATATTAGAGGCTGATAGCGCCTTTTCCCATAGCGCTGCCTTCAGGCGGGCTGACCTGTCAGATCTGGCCTTTGCGGTAAATTTCTTACATTTAGGACATGAAGAGGTATTGTGAGTTTCTCCTAAACACAATACACACAGGTCATGATCATCTGATATTGTCATCTTAGTC
>NW_015324185.1:0-235 GCF_001447785.1 Gekko japonicus
CCTTTGAAATGTTCTCCCACTTCAGGCTTGCCTGGTGCCTACCCTAACATCTTCCAGGTGCCAGTCCAAAGCATTCCTTTTTACCCAGGCATTTACCTAAGGGGTTTTACTTTTTAGCTGCCTTATGGTCTGCTTCTGTTCTTGGGTATGTTTTATGAACATTTTTAGGGTTATCAACAGTTGTTCTACGCTGTTTTTATGCCTCTGTCTTATTTTTTAAATATATTTAATTAAA
>NW_015324186.1:0-235 GCF_001447785.1 Gekko japonicus
GCTAGCACAGGAGACATACGGATGTACCAGGATGTACCAACATGGTCAAAGGTACGAGGCCTTACAGTACTCCAATACTGACATCTTGACCCAAACTAAGGCACACTGGTCTGAATGGCCAAAATGGACTCCACAGAACAACATTTCCTCAGACCTGGGCATCTTCCTCATTTAAAGAATGAGGGAAACAGACAAGGAAATATACAGAATATATCTCCTTAGGCAACCCCCCCCC
>NW_015324187.1:0-235 GCF_001447785.1 Gekko japonicus
AACGAAGAATATCAGATGCTTATACAAGCTTTAAAAGTTCAATCTGGTCTATGGAGGTGCTTGTATTTAATAGAACTACCCTCCTAGCCATTAAACTCCTAAAATATTTACACAAAAGCAGGGGGTGGAGGGAGAGGAGATATGAAAAGCTCTGGACTGTCCTTTTAACCTAAGGAAAAGGCACTAATGGAAAAAATAATTCAAGAATGTGCTCAACCACACACATGAAAAAAAC
>NW_015324188.1:0-235 GCF_001447785.1 Gekko japonicus
TCGCGAAGAGTCGGACTCAACTGTCCGACAGAACAACAACAACAACAATGTACTCTCCCATGGTGTTACCCTTGGCACTTACCTCTAGGGAGCTCATGGACAGCGTGGAGACCGTCTCGCTCTTCGATACCATTCCAGAATTACCAGAATCGCCTGCGTCGCACAAGCTCAGCATCTGCGAGTCACCGACTTTGTTGATCACCGGTGGTGACAGCTGCTGCTGCAGTTGCTGCGG
>NW_015324189.1:0-235 GCF_001447785.1 Gekko japonicus
TTGGTTGAGTCCTTTTTATCCCAAGGGAGAAGACAAAATCCCACTCTCCCTCCAAACTTAGGGTGCGGTGTAAATCATTCTCCCTTCCTTCACGTTACAATCGCATACAACAGTCCTGGAAGGTCGAGCCGGTTGCGTGCGTGTGACTGGCCTGGGGTCACCCAACTAGCTTCTGTGGCAGACTGAGGATTCGAACAGCCCTGCTGCTCTAACTGCTACACAGCCGCTGCCTCTC
>NW_015324190.1:0-235 GCF_001447785.1 Gekko japonicus
GTACTGCACAGGCGCAACTGCATGCTGTAAGAAAGAGGGGCTGCTGCCAAAACTGGCAGCCCTGTGTGGAGTCCCTCCTCTGTAAAGTGTGGGACCAGCTTCTTTGCATTCTGATTACGTTATAATTTGCACAACTTCGCTGCCAGCTTCATAGCACTCGCTGACACTGCTGGGGTCAGAGAGACACTGAGGGGTTACGATGCTGGGACATGGGGAGACTCTGACCTGCTGGTTG
>NW_015324191.1:0-235 GCF_001447785.1 Gekko japonicus
CCTGTATTGTTCTGGAGGCGATACTGGTCTCTAGGAACAATGGTGGGGGGCAGGCCTCAATGGGCTGCAGATGAAAAGTCCCGTGTTCTGTGGAGCTCAGATAAAATCCAGGAACTGCTTTTGTCTGGGGATTCCTCATCCTCTCCGGGCTCTCACAACACAGACGGTGCCACGGAGAGACGTCGCCCTCACTCAGCCTACATCTGGCCTGTACCACTTCTCAGATTCTGGGGGG
>NW_015324192.1:0-235 GCF_001447785.1 Gekko japonicus
ACCACTACACCAAACTGGCTTTCAAGGTGGGCCTAGCCTCAAAATCATTGGACCTGGAATTCCCACAAAGCCATGTAGTTCGCAGGGTTAACTGTGAAGATAAAATTGTAGGGTCCATTTATTTTACCCTGAGTCCCTTGGAAGAAGAGTGAGATATAGGTCAACTAATAAATAGCTGTGGCACATTCATAATTTTTTTTCCCCACAGAGCTTCCTAAAGTTTCTAGAATCTTTT
>NW_015324193.1:0-235 GCF_001447785.1 Gekko japonicus
TGCATTCGTCGCACTGTGTACTCGGTCTTGGGGGTGGGGGAGACTCCTCGGGGAGTCAATTAGATTTTTGTTACAGATGGGAACAGGTGTTTGCTGCTAATTCTAAACTCTGGCCTTGAAGAGGAAAAAGTTCTGGCCATTCCACTCCTGCCAAAAGAAATCTCGTAATCATATTTATTTGCAAACCATATTGAGAGAAACTGCCATTCTTAGGCCGCGGTCACACGGACCTCTT
>NW_015324194.1:0-235 GCF_001447785.1 Gekko japonicus
CAGCCCCCCCCCATGCAGCTTCTCCTGCCCGCCCGGGAAGCTGGATGGTGGGGAGGAGCTTTTACAGGCCCCCAGCCCCGCTTCTCCCACCCACCCTGGAAGCTGGAAAGAAGGGGGAAGGTTTCACAGGCCCCCCACCCTGCTACTCCCGCCCGCCTAGGAAGCCAGACAGATGGGAGAAGCTTTTGCAGGCCTCCCGTGCCTCCTCCCTTCTTCCTTTCTTCCTTCCTTCCTT
>NW_015324195.1:0-235 GCF_001447785.1 Gekko japonicus
AACGCAAAACTGCCCAGCCAGCCATTGATCGCCGGGGCTTCCTTTACGGCAGAGGGGAAAACAGCTGGGGAGGAGAGGCCATAGCGGCGGGATTTCAGAGCGGGCACGTAGCTCATGTCCCACTTGGGGAAGGCGAGGGGGGGGGAGGAATTGTAGGAAGCGGGGAGGGTTGCGAAAACCCAGGAACTCAGGCTGAACTGCAGCTGCAGCAACAGGCCCGGGAAGAAGAAGAAAA
>NW_015324196.1:0-235 GCF_001447785.1 Gekko japonicus
GTCCACGCATTTAACTACTACACCAAACAGCAGGCTTCTCAGGGGTCACCCACTGGAGCTGGGAAAACCTCCCAGGGCTGCCACTTCCCTCAGCAGAGCATGCTGTTCCGGGGGGGGGAACAGGCTGGTTGGCGCCCCTCCACCTCTGGTGCTCTAGGCAGTTGTCTGGACGCACCTAGTCAATGGACCACCTCTGTGTTGGAAGTGAAGGCACTGTTCCCCTGCCTCAGCCTCC
>NW_015324197.1:0-235 GCF_001447785.1 Gekko japonicus
TCGCCAGGCTGCCACATTTCCTAGTCTCCCTTTCTCTCTCAAATGGGGGGAGGTCCTGGCCAGGCCAGGCCAGAAGACACCTTCGTCATCCCTCAGATATTGGGGGGGGGGAGTAGAGCAGAATCTGACTTTGTTCCAAGGGTCCCCCCCCTTCCTTTCCCTGCACTTTCGGAGGGCAGGGCCTTCACCTGCCCCATCTGAAGGGATCCTAACTGTTGGGTATTACAAGTTGAAA
>NW_015324198.1:0-235 GCF_001447785.1 Gekko japonicus
TTGTTATGTAGCTGGTCTCTTACAAAGAAGTGTCACCACAAGGCATTCCTAACAGAACAACTGTTTGTATTTATTCAGCCGTCTTGAATATTACCTTCTACAAGAGAGTGTCACCCCCTCTGGTCTACCAACAAGCTACACTTCTGGTCGATTCTGTACATTACATTCCCCTTCTTTTGAATAATTGCAGTTGAATTGACATCTGAAATAAAAGATGTCCTTTTACGGACTTAAT
>NW_015324199.1:0-235 GCF_001447785.1 Gekko japonicus
GTCCTACTTATCCCTCCTACTGACTTTTAAAGTTCCCACACTACAAAGACAAAAGCAGAAGTTTCAACTGCATGTGTACTCTTTTGCCAATTTTTCATTTGCACATCATGGATTTTTTGATACATATATGGATATGAATTGTTATTATAGCTGAGTTTAACAGCCATATATGGCAGGCTACAAGGGAATGAATAAAATACATCTGTTACTGTGGCTCAAGTGGTTAAGATGCTGA
>NW_015324200.1:0-235 GCF_001447785.1 Gekko japonicus
GTCAATTGACCAACGTTTCCTAAATCTGTCCACCACTTTTGAAATCCATCTAAGCCACTGGTCATCATCACATCTTGCAGATAAATCCCATAGGTAAAGTCAACCCATAATGTATAAAGTATAATACTACTGTACCACTTTCACTCCAGTGTTTGATAAATTGCTATCAGAAACCAGGGGAAGCTGTTTGACGAAGGGAATCTCATTCTTCTCAGTAAGAATCCTTTGCATCTCT
>NW_015324201.1:0-235 GCF_001447785.1 Gekko japonicus
TTCCATACAATCTCAGTGTTCAAAAACAAGCATCGTAAGACAAAATAATATTAAACATGATTGTTTAGGTATGCTATTTATAAACTTTAAAACTTCTCAGCAAAGTTAGTTCCTTATGACCCTCTCAGGGAGAAATTTCTACAACTGAGCTTAGACATCTAAGTGCACTTTGCTGTACAGCTCCACTAAAACCACATCAAGATAAGAGAAATTCTAAACAGGGCTTTGCCTTCAG
>NW_015324202.1:0-235 GCF_001447785.1 Gekko japonicus
GGGACAAAGTACTATTCACTGTTTCCATTACTGTCGATATTTTTAAAATAAACCTCTATTGTATTCCCTCCTCCACTCATTTTTCTCTAAACTATAGATCTCCAAACTCTTTAGCTTTTTTGTGGGAAGAAACTCTCTAAACTTCAAGGTTTCCCACTTTCTAAACATTTTACAGCTCTATGATACCCATTTTAAGCTGAGATGGCCATAACCCAGAACCATACGGAACATTTAA
>NW_015324203.1:0-235 GCF_001447785.1 Gekko japonicus
CTGAGCCATATCAGAAGAACAAGACCTTAAACTAGAAATCTCATCGTCTGAGGCTGTAGGTTTTTTTTTAATTGATGTATGTGTAAAGATAACAAAATGTCATCACAGGAACAATGCTCTACTCATAGCACAGGCTCAGAGCCTGTGCGGATATGTACTGCATTCATGTAGGTTTCTCTTGAGTGATTTGGACCACTAGAAGACCATTCTTTTGAAGAGTAGAATTCTCCATTAG
>NW_015324204.1:0-235 GCF_001447785.1 Gekko japonicus
TTGGGTGGAATCCCAGCTCTCTCTGCTCTTCTGATCAGTGAAGAAGAAAGACCACGATTGCTTTTTCCCCCTTCGCACTGATGATATTTAGTCATGTTAGACACAAGAAACCCCTCACAGCAAATCAGAGCAACGGTCCGTTTAGGTTGAGACTGTGCAAGCTGACTGGCGGCGGCTTTAGGGGGTCTGAAGTCTTTCCCAGCCCTGCTGCTCAAAATCCACAAGGAGAAAAGAA
>NW_015324205.1:0-235 GCF_001447785.1 Gekko japonicus
CTTGCTCGTTCGCAGAGGAGTGCGGCCTGGTCCGGGCCCCAGCCAGCCCTCCCCCTCCGTCTGCGCTGCCCCCTCTTCTCTCTCACCATCTCCTCCCTGGAGCCATCGTGCCTGACGAGCTGCAGTGGGGGAATGGGGGAAAGGAGGAAGCGCTGCCTCGGGAGGACTGGCCTGAGGCGAGATCCCTCCTAACTTGGTAAAGTGATCATGCCAGCAATGTTCCCTCTAAGCTGTG
>NW_015324206.1:0-234 GCF_001447785.1 Gekko japonicus
TATATAAATTGTTGAGGCAATATGGAGCTGGTTTACAAGAATGCAGATTTTCAGAGGCTGCTATACTCTGATAATGCCTGAATCAGGCAAATGGCTGAATTGCATTCTGGGATGCTGGGGGGAACAGTAGATGGGGTGGGGGTGGGGAGAAGTGTGGTTCTGAATGAGGAGAAGAAAGTTGCTGCAATGGAAGGGCCCAATAACTCCCTCTGCTGAGTGGCCAGTAAAGATTCC
>NW_015324207.1:0-235 GCF_001447785.1 Gekko japonicus
CACATTAACCCTATAATGACTGAATTTAGTCCTTGCGACACACACATTTCCAACGTGAGGAATGTATAAAAGCAGTGAAAGGTCCACACTAGAGATGCTCACAATTCGACCCCCCCTGAGCTTGGCAAAACCTGGCCCCACCCACCCCCAAAACACTTGGGGGGGGGCAACAGAAAAGGTGTTGATGGGTGTCACCACGTTGGGGGCCCCTGCTTTAACCACTACACCTCATTGG
>NW_015324208.1:0-235 GCF_001447785.1 Gekko japonicus
AATGCCCCCTCCCAAATTTGCCATGCCCCTCTCAAAACAACCGTGCCCTTTTGTTTTCATTCCACCCCTCTTAGCTTCCCAGTGAGGCGCAAACCAAGCCAGAGCCTTGCGAGCATGGGGGAAGAAGCAGGGGGGCGGGCTGGAGGCAGACGGGGTAGCAAGGAGGTGCCTGGTGCCTGGGATAGGTTGCAGGCTGCCTGCTCCGGTGGGGCAGGGATTGGCGGTGAGGTGGGCA
>NW_015324209.1:0-234 GCF_001447785.1 Gekko japonicus
GACCATCCGTAGCTGTTAGCCAAGATGGCTGAATGGAACTTTCATGTTTGGAGTAGCGTTGCCATTCCCCTGGTGGGGCCACTCTGCCACAGCCCAGTTGGCCAGCCGGGGAAGTCCCACCCCTGAGAAGCCACCTACCGGTGCTGCTGGCACTGATGTGATGATGTCACCCGGGAGTTAGGTCATCGCGTTTCTGCTGTTGGTTGCGACGCTCTAGGTTTTGGGCAAAACTCT
>NW_015324210.1:0-235 GCF_001447785.1 Gekko japonicus
CAAGGGAACCTTTACCTTTACCAAACCACAAGGGACCCCTTTTTTGCGCTAACAATCAAACTTGTAGAGCAGATCTCATGTGTCTTCCTTTCTAAGGGCAGCTACAAATTAGATGAGTGTCAACTCTAACTGAAACACAAACTAACACAGGTACAAACTAACTAAGCAGCAGAGAGGGACGTGCTGATCTCTGCACCTATTATATCTTGGGCTTGAGGCAGCTTTTCTCAAAAGT
>NW_015324211.1:0-234 GCF_001447785.1 Gekko japonicus
AAACGTTGGCCTTTCCATACCCAGGTAGTTTTCCCTCTGCTTGTCCGTCTTCACATCCTCCCAGTTGAACTGGTCCTGCCCGCCCCTCACGCCCCCCCGGGAGGAGCCGAACATGGCGAAGGCGGCACGCGGCGTGTCAGAACGCGGATCACAGGAAGCTCAGGTCCCAACCTTCGGTCGCCTGGATCTAGAAGATTTCAAAAGGGTGCTTTAGAATCAATCACAAATCCAAAC
>NW_015324212.1:0-234 GCF_001447785.1 Gekko japonicus
AAAAGTTCTATAATAAAACTTTGTCGAAGGTCTCCCAGTGCATCTACCTTTATTTCCTCTGTACTCCATTTGGGTTCCAAAGCATCAGAAATCCTTTCATTGTTATGATAGGGATAGTGGTCCTAACCTATTGTCAATGGGACAATCAGTCCTGTTGCTCACCTCATACAACTCCTCTATCTGAAGTTGTCAGGAGAAAAGAGCGGATATGCCTGTTTCTCCGCTTCCTTCTAG
>NW_015324213.1:0-234 GCF_001447785.1 Gekko japonicus
TTTTTTTTGTACCAATGATATTAATATTGCAACGAAGATGACGTTTAAATGGAGGGCTGGAGGGAGGGATTGGAGGAAAGTTTCTGGTTGGATGTTTACATGCAAAGTTAATGATTGTACTAGAATATTAGGTTTAATAGTTATGGTTGGTATTTCTCGAGTTGGATATTTTGAACAAGAACAGATAATTCAGGGTCCGCAATGTCTGTATTATTCAAGTTCAGTTTTAAGATT
>NW_015324214.1:0-234 GCF_001447785.1 Gekko japonicus
GGGGAAAAATACAAGAAAATTGGGTTCATGCGCAGGGCTGTAGGAGGGTTAACTTAAATAAATTCAGTAAGAGTAATAACATTTGTCAGGAGGGTTATATTTATTTTGTAATGCTTCTGTGTTGCTTCTCCAGGGAACCAGGCCAAGCAGGCCCATAGACACAGGGGCTCTTGGGGGACAATGCCCCCTCTGAAATTTGCCCACCCCCTCCCTGCCCCTGGGAGCCTGGGGTGG
>NW_015324215.1:0-234 GCF_001447785.1 Gekko japonicus
TTGATTCCCAGGGCCACAGGACCCATGTGGCCTAATCCCCATGTGGGTGCACACAGATCATTTTGATCTGGGGAATCAACTGTCCTGGGGTCAGAAAGCACTGCAATGGGGAGGGTAACAAAAGAAAGATCTACAATCCTTGTGCCTGCAGATTGCTAGATCCAGCCCACTGAATCTAAGTTGTTCTTCTACTCCCAAGACTTACAACGTGTGCTTGTCAGTTACAGCTAAAAA
>NW_015324216.1:0-234 GCF_001447785.1 Gekko japonicus
CGCAGAGGAATAAAGGAATGGGTCAGGGTGAGGAGAAGGAAGTAAGGGTAGGAAGAGGGCAAAGTCACTCCTGTATCGCCCACTCCTGTGTCGTCCTGTATTGTTCTGCTGACAGAAGTAAGAGGAAGGGTCAGCCTTTCATTCCTTTCCCCTCTCTCATGGCACCACCACGGCCAGCATGTCAGTTCCTCGACATGGGTCCCATGGCACGTCATAATGATTTCCAGGGACCAG
>NW_015324217.1:0-234 GCF_001447785.1 Gekko japonicus
GCTTGTGATCAACCAGAACACAACCAGCTGCAGCCTGCTTTGCGGAGCCGTTCCCTCTGACAACTGCGCTCACCGCTGGGCCTTGCCACTCGTCTCCGGAACCCCAGACCACGGCAGACTCTCCTGGGTGGCTCGCCTCAGTCCGCGAGGGCAAGGCTCCCTCCCACAAGAGCCCTGTGCTCCTAGGAAGCGGCAGACACGTGGGTTACACTGAAGCCGTTTCGAAAGCAAACA
>NW_015324218.1:0-234 GCF_001447785.1 Gekko japonicus
CGTTGCCTGCAACCTCCCTCCCCAATGTCTCTGCCCACAGCCCTCCTTCCGATTGCCAGGCTTGGCCTGGCAATCTGAAGAGCTGACCAAGGCTGCTTCCAGACTGCCCAACCTTTTCTTCAAAAAGAGGGGGAAAACGGGTTGCCTTGTTTATTGTTGTTTTTGACTCCCTCTATTGAGGGTGGATTCAGCTGACTGGGAGCCACATCTTCTTGCTCCAAATGCTAGTGATTT
>NW_015324219.1:0-234 GCF_001447785.1 Gekko japonicus
ATGGATTTGGAAAGGGGTAAGTATGTTTAGGATTACGCTGTAGGCCTAAATGAGTGGTGGCCATTTTTTTCCCTATGGAGATGTGTTTGCGAACACTGTGGAAATGAGGGGGAAGCCTCATTGGTGCCCTACTGTGTAGCCCCCCACTAAGACGTACTCCCCTCAGGAGTCCTTACAGTTCAGCCCTCCCACATTTCTCACCCCTCACGGTGTCAGGCATTTTGATAGTCTCCT
>NW_015324220.1:0-234 GCF_001447785.1 Gekko japonicus
GCAGATAAAATCTTGTCACTCTGCCAAGACTTGCTCGCCACGGTTGATACAGTACATGAAATAGAAGACCCTTGGCCACCATCAGGTCCAATTTTGGACCAGTTCAGTCAACTCTTTCAGGAGAAGGTCAACAGGGTCTTGGCAACTGTGAAGTCCACCACTTGCCCTGTGCCCGTCTTGGGTGGTATAAACCAGCGGTCCCTCTGGGAGAGACTGTCAACTTATCCCTGACTT
>NW_015324221.1:0-234 GCF_001447785.1 Gekko japonicus
TATAAAACCAACTCTTCTTCTTCTCCAGTGAAACAAGGGGAGTAAAGACTGTTTGCATGGGAAATTTAGGCGTAGACCAGAATCCAAAGTTGGGTGGTTTCCAAAACAGAATTGCCAAATCCTGTCTTCTGATAGAAACAGAAAGCGCTGATAAGAAATGTATGCAGATCTAGAATGAAGCCGCAAATGGAAATCTCTGGGTTCTAACCTGACACACTTGCAATTCTCAATAGT
>NW_015324222.1:0-234 GCF_001447785.1 Gekko japonicus
AGGCAGGCAATGGTAAACCACCTCTGTTTACTCTTGCCTTGAAAACTCTATGGTGACCGTAAGTTGGCTGTGTGACTTGATGGCATTTTCCACCATCATTCTTGGCTGTATGGTTTCTGTGTACCTGCACGATTGTGATTCATCTTTCAATGATAAATGATTGAACCACCTGTCTTCAGGCATCTTTTTTGCCTACAAGGGATCACCTAGCTGGTTGCTATCAGCTTTGAGCAA
>NW_015324223.1:0-234 GCF_001447785.1 Gekko japonicus
CGGTGATTTTTCCACTTGGCAACCCTAGGTAGAGGAGGGATTTGAATCCAGCTCTCCCAGATCCCAGTCCAACACTTTGGTCCCTACACCACTCTCTGGGTACTGATGATTTATGTATAACACTTAGGGCTGTCGGCCTCCCCTTCCCCCAGCTCCCGTTTCCTACTGCTGCTTCTGTGGCTGGTGGGAGAAAATTAATGTATAAAAAATGCCGCCAGCAACAGCATGATGTCA
>NW_015324224.1:0-234 GCF_001447785.1 Gekko japonicus
AGGCTAACAAAATACCAATAATTTGTATTAAATCCCTATCTATCTTTGGAAATGTCATTCTCCCCTGTGTGAGAGAAAAGGGGGCGGGCATGACTTTTAAAATGTCAGCTGCCCTGTGCTATGTTGATAAAAAATGGGCAATTAAAAGAATTTGATTTAAAAAGACAACCTAAAAACCTGATACTGAAGAAAGGAGAGCCTCTTACTACCCATAACAATAGATACGTGAAGAGT
>NW_015324225.1:0-234 GCF_001447785.1 Gekko japonicus
AAAAAATGTACCTCTAATGATAAGATTAAAAATGAGAGATACCAATGAGTGAAGACAAAATACTGCTTTATGCATGTAAGATCTATAAAAAGACAATGAACAACAACCAACAACATAGAACATTAAACAACCCATCCTCCCTAACTCCCCAACAAATTAACAGTAAGTTTGTTTGCCCCCCCCCAACTTTTCCAAAACATAAACTCAAACACATCCCCAACCTCCTACAGAGGT
>NW_015324226.1:0-234 GCF_001447785.1 Gekko japonicus
TGGGAGAGTCCGTGTCCAGTAAACATGCAGCAAATGGGCCCCCACCCTGAGTGTTCAGCTAGCCCGGTCCTCTTCCTTCTTTGCACTGATATTCTGGCTTGCCTTATGAAGAGCCAAAGGTTTGACCTCTGGCTCTCTGCTTTTCTTCTTCTTTCAGAGTCTTTCTTTCTTGTTCATGTTGGCACCCTGCAGGTAACATCCCAGTCAGGGCCGGCCCCAGCTGACTTTGCACCC
>NW_015324227.1:0-234 GCF_001447785.1 Gekko japonicus
TTGTTTTTGCACTGTCTCATCATATCTACAATAGTTTCTCATGGGATTGGAATAATTTTAGTTCTGTACATGATTTGGGGGGAGAAGGCTGTGCTTGTTCATAGCCAGTTTGGGCATGTAAGTACAGTGGCTCCAAAGACAGAGATTTAGCATGCTTTTGTTTTTGCCAGCTCTAGAGGTATTTTGCATTTTTTGCAATTTTGCAATACTGTACTCTCTGCATCTAGAAGTTTT
>NW_015324228.1:0-234 GCF_001447785.1 Gekko japonicus
GCTCCAAGAAATAGACATGCCAAGCGAAATACTTAAATTAGAGGGGGAGAAGATCATCAGACCTTCTGCATGTTGAGAAACCATTGGAGATTAATTTGAGTGCTTTCTTTTACCAATGCAGAAAATGAAGGAAGTTTTCCCCTCCCCAACCCCACTTCTCAGTTCCATCCAAAATCCATGCTTCAGAGTTGGGTGGTTGTCAAGTCATTAGTATACAAAGGAGGACAAAGAGCC
>NW_015324229.1:0-234 GCF_001447785.1 Gekko japonicus
AGGAAAGCACAGCACAAGAATTTAGTGGTAGCAGGAATTACATGTGTTTGCAAGGAGGCCAAATGGTGGGTCTTGAACAATTATAAAATCCAAAGAACATTTTTTCTTAGTTAAAAAGGAAGAAAGAAATCAAACTGGAAATTCATAAGATTTGGAACAACTGCTTTACCTAACGAATAAGAGGTGGTCATCACTAAAATGGTATCTGGCTTCTTGCAAACTACTCAGTTATTT
>NW_015324230.1:0-234 GCF_001447785.1 Gekko japonicus
AAATATTATAATTAAAGAATTAGGAGAATCATCATCTGGCTCAACGTTAGCTATCTAATTCATGATTACACATCCCTCTTTAAGAAATAAAACATTAAAAACTCAGTCAGCAAAGATGAAATGGAAAATATGGTATTGACAGTCTTAGGGCTGCTAACCTCCAGGTGGAGCTTGGCATTTTCCCAGAATTATACCTCATTTCCATACTACTGAGATCAGCTCCCCTGGAGAAAA
>NW_015324231.1:0-234 GCF_001447785.1 Gekko japonicus
AAAAAAGGTCTGTTTCATACAAGCTCTTGTAGGTTTAGCAATGAAAAGCCTGTGTTGCCGTTCCTTCCCTTACCCTTAAGTAGTTGGGAGTACATGTGGCAGAACTGGTTCCTTGTTCGCAAAGCCGTTTTCTCCACGGGGCTGCTTCTCTCGAAGCTTCCATTCCCTCTCGATGCATCTCTAGGGAAGCGCACACCATCCTGCCTTCCCAGTGGCTCCTTTCTCCCCCCCCCC
>NW_015324232.1:0-234 GCF_001447785.1 Gekko japonicus
CAAAGGTAGAGGATACTGCAGTAAGAAAACGACGGTGATATATACAATGAACACAGCAAGAAACAACAATCCTGTCCCTTACACGAGCAACCTCTTGCGCTGTTTCATAATCCCTTTGCAAAAATGCCCTCATTAACATTTCTGTTTTTCACAGAGTATGGGGGCTTCCTTACCACCTCAAGCAGGCCGTTCCATAAGGTGGGAGCCACCATAGAGAATGCTTGTGAATGAGAA
>NW_015324233.1:0-234 GCF_001447785.1 Gekko japonicus
TGGCTGCCACCTTCCTGCCTGCACAGTTTTCTCCTCCAATCGGCTCCATTTCTGAAATCACATTACTTATTGGTTGCATATAGTTTTCACAACAGAGCTGTTTGGTTTCCCTGACAAGGATTAAGACACTCAAGTAGCAAAGCAAGAAAAGGAGGAGGAGGCACAAGCTGATAACTGAAGCAGTCTTACTAAGCTGTCTGACAGTGCTGTGAAGCTTTAATACGAAATATTGAT
>NW_015324234.1:0-234 GCF_001447785.1 Gekko japonicus
AAGGAAAGGCAGGATATAAATGTTTTATTAAGTAAATAACTCCTCTTGGGCCCCATCAGAAGGATGGTCCAAAACCTGACCACTGTCAGACCCTGGGGTGTGGCATGGAATCCCTCCAGAGTGTGACAGATTGTTCTTAAATTATTACTCATACATTCCACAATTGAGGAGATGAAGCCGTCTTACACATAGGCCACCACAGTTAATCTAGTTTAGTACTATCTACTGTGACTG
>NW_015324235.1:0-234 GCF_001447785.1 Gekko japonicus
AAGACTCGCTTCCAAACCAACAAGAGCGAGCCACGTCGCAGCTTGTGGGGAAATTAGTGTAGGAGGGAGTGATATTAGAGAAACGAAGAAGGCTGGTAGGGATAATGTTTTACTCTGGATTCCCTGTGTGTGTAGGAGTTGCTTATCTCAAATGTCCTAAGGAGTGGGATCGCCTCCCCCCCTTTTAATGCTCACCCCTATTCTTTAGATGAGGCGGGTAGTGAAACTTTTTTT
>NW_015324236.1:0-234 GCF_001447785.1 Gekko japonicus
CCTGTCCAAATAATCTTACTGTTATCAGTTTGACAGAAGAAGAGACAACATTGTGAGGTGGCTGAAAGAGTCAAGAGTAAAAGGAAGAAATGTATGCAAATTCAATTTATTTAGGCTTAGGGTGCCATTCTATGACATTTACCTGAGGGAAATCCCCCACCCCCCAGTTGCCTTTCTCCTCCCCTCCCCACATTGGGTCTTATTATAGCAGGTTGGAGTGGATTTCTCTTGGGA
>NW_015324237.1:0-234 GCF_001447785.1 Gekko japonicus
CTCTCTCACTCCCCTCTCCCATCTGGCTTCCTCAGCCATCCATGCACCTCTATTGGATTTTAGCTGCTCTGCACAGGCACCAAACAGACATGCAGGGGATTGGTGGCTGACAGGAAGGGGCAGGACCTCTGCCCATTTGTCCCACCCTAGAAGGCTATAACTCTGCTCAGAGTGGCACTGTACCTGAAACAGGTCCAGTCAAACCTCAAAAGCATCATATTTCTGGAAAACAGG
>NW_015324238.1:0-234 GCF_001447785.1 Gekko japonicus
GGGGCTTCCTTGGTTGATTCAATCCATCGTGTGCGGGGTCTTCCTCTTTTCCTAACGTCTTTTCCAGTGAGACTTGGCTCATAATACCCCTGAATACCAATTGCTAAAACAAACTATGGGAGAGAGGGGCGTCTGGCATTTAGGATTCCCTGAAAATGACAAGACAATGGTTGGGAACAGGATGCTGACCACAATGGACCTTTGGTCTTCCCCTGCAGATTTGTACTCAGCCTT
>NW_015324239.1:0-234 GCF_001447785.1 Gekko japonicus
CAACGGCATGCATGCTGACCTTTTGGTCTGGCAAGAATTTTTGGAATCATTTAATGGGATATCCTTCTGTAGGAATGACACGCGGCTTGAAGCTGAGCTTCAGGTTATGTCTGATGCTGTGGGTTCTCAGGGTTTCAGGTCTACTTTCGTGCACACTGGTTTGTGGAGGGCTAGTAAGAGTCCTGGGTAAGGGCAGGTTAGAATAGGGACCTCGCTTTTCTTGAGGATTTTTTT
>NW_015324240.1:0-234 GCF_001447785.1 Gekko japonicus
GTGGAAGCATTTATAATTTATAGGGCAAGCATTATTTACTAAAACGTGTGAGCAAGGGAGGCATTGGCAGGTGACAGAGCCGTCCTGCTTGTGCCTTATGAATGAGTCCAGCACTGCCGTCCTTGTCTTGCCTGAGATTTCTCAAAGATGGACAGCTGATGCCGACAGACAGACATAGATCTGCGGAATCGGGGAGGGCAGAAAGGCAGGTGGGTAACTGAGCTCTAGGTAAGG
>NW_015324241.1:0-234 GCF_001447785.1 Gekko japonicus
AACTTGAGATGTTATTCAAGAAATCAATGGACAAGTTTTATGAGGCTTTTTTACCAGATTTTTTAAAAACAGAAAACAGACCGCAGTCACAGGGACTTCAGTTTAAAGGGAGAGCAATTTAAAGGGGCATCTGCTTTTACTTTTTGGTTGGAAAAAGTTCCGAGTACTTGAAAGGTTTCCCTGACAGGGGTAAAAGAAGGGCAGTCCAGTCTGAGTTGGGAAATACCTGGAGAT
>NW_015324242.1:0-234 GCF_001447785.1 Gekko japonicus
TTTCGGTTAGCGCTTGGTGCAGCTGGGAATGCAGAGGCGCATCTAGATGGCCGTTTTCCTTCACTGTCCTCATTTCAGCCCCCGATAACCAGTTTCTTCCACCTCCACCAGAAACTGCTAGATAGCTGTAGTGTTATTATTACAATGATCCAGCACTACAGTAAACTGGATCCCGGCTTTCATTTTAAAAAGGCAATTCCCGGGGGTAAAAAAGAGCAAGAGTCCAGTAGCATC
>NW_015324243.1:0-234 GCF_001447785.1 Gekko japonicus
TTTTATTTATTTAAACATTTCTCTCCCCCTGCATCAAGGAACTTGATACAGTTCACAATAGCAAGGGAGTTAACATGTGAAAGCAAGGATTTTGTAGTCTTACATTACAGTCTCATTCATTAAAGAATGTCATCTACTAGGTTAAATCCAACCAGCTTTTCTAATGGTGAAAAAGTGAGGGAGGAATCTACTTTGACCACCCAATAGGTTGTACTGATGGTCATGGGACCTGCA
>NW_015324244.1:0-234 GCF_001447785.1 Gekko japonicus
TTCCGCTTTTGATTGACATTTGGTATTGTTGTAATGTATAATTTACTTTCCCATCAAGTAGATGATGTAGAGTCTTCACCCTGCTTTCTGACATGGCTGCAGTATTTTGTACTTGATATTTTAAATATGTGCTGCTTAACTCCGGGGATGCATGATCACTCTTCTGTTCAGACAGCGGAAGGAAAGTCTGTTTTTCAGATGTTCAAAAATGAATTAAATGTTCTGTGCATGTCT
>NW_015324245.1:0-234 GCF_001447785.1 Gekko japonicus
ATAGGATTGTATTGTGTTGGCAGCTGGCACAGCGTCTTGCTAGTCACTCGCCTGGTATACCTTGGCTGTTTCTTAATAAAAATAAGCTTTATTTTAAGAAGTGACCTTGGCTTGAGCGTCTCTGCCAGCGCTTAGTGGTTTTCAGCCTTGCACCTTCGCCTGTGGTAACGAGGCAACACTCAGGAGACACATGAATCAAAGGTGTGGGGTGACATGGGTGACACACAGCCACAT
>NW_015324246.1:0-234 GCF_001447785.1 Gekko japonicus
AAGAGTTACACCTTTCTAAGCCCACTGACATTGACTCTGCTTAGGATGGCTCTGTAAGCATCCAATGATTTCCTAGAAAATTATAATAGCATTCCACTTTAATTCACTGACAAGAAGACCATTGTTGTGTGTGTGAAGGGCAAGCTCTTGTATAACAAAGCCCTGTTGCAGTTCCCTGTGCAGTCCATATCCATATAAATTGGGATGCCAATTGTCATTGCAACAGAGCACCAA
>NW_015324247.1:0-234 GCF_001447785.1 Gekko japonicus
AGAAGAAGAAGAAAAATTAGTAGTGCCTCAGGGCAACGAGGCCGGCTCTTTGCCCGTCACAAATATGGCGGGGAGGGCGGTTGGTGTTTAGTGTCGTCTCGCGAGAGCTCACTGGCTGAGGAACGCGAGGATGGAGGACGCTGTCGCTATGGCAACGCAGGATTTCCCCCCGGTAACGGCCAAGGTAATGCCCATCGATTACCATTTTGGGGCCAGGAAGGAATTTCCCTCCAG
>NW_015324248.1:0-234 GCF_001447785.1 Gekko japonicus
TTCTTCTTATCTTCTTATGATTAGCACATTGTATTGTACCGGTTGATCCGTGGAACTCTTTCTGCCTTTAGACTCTTCTTTTGGCAATTCTGCAACTTGAATTACTTCTGACTACTTTCGTCTTTCTCCAAATATTCATGCCATTGATTTTGTCTGTAACCCAAATATTTGAGAAAAGCCTGTTTCAATTCAAAAGCATTCTAATGCTGAAATATTGACATAAATCTAAAAAAA
>NW_015324249.1:0-234 GCF_001447785.1 Gekko japonicus
TCTTCTTCTAATTTGGGCTCTTTGGGTCCAACTCTGATATCATTAGTAATATGTGATATATTTGGAATAGTAATAAATAGAAGTCACTTGTCAGAGGTTTTTTATTATGAATATTGACAATGGACCAAATTTATGCAAAAACGAGGATCCAGATATTTCTGCCATTATGATATGACTCTCCTGATGTGTGGTGCCATAAAAAAAGATGCAGAGCAAGGCTATGCAAAAAAGGTG
>NW_015324250.1:0-234 GCF_001447785.1 Gekko japonicus
TTGAATGGGAGACCACCAAGGAAGATGAGAGCTGCAATGCGGGGGGAGGCAATAGTAAGCCAGGGCCCAGACTCACCCAGGATCCTGATTGCAGTGCTACATGGAGGGGAGAGAGTGACGACAGCTGTGGCGTTCCTTGCCAGGTGGAGGGGCTGGGCTGGCAGCAAGTGAGGGAAGCTGTGGCCTGCCCAACCCAACACTGGCTCTATCAGTGGGTCCTGGGGGCAGGGGTGC
>NW_015324251.1:0-234 GCF_001447785.1 Gekko japonicus
GAATAGCTGAACTGGTTGGAGTTGTATTGAGTTTCGGTGACCACCCATGTTTTATTTTATGAATGATAACAGGACTCCGTTTTATGAATGGCAAAAGGAGATTGTGCATATGTGCCTCTAAGCATTGGTGATTGCGGCATTTCTGCGTATCGGTCATAGTGACAGTGATGCAATGTGTGTATCTACCCAAGGATGGCCCCACATTAGGCACTCTGCCTCCAGGTGACAGATGAA
>NW_015324252.1:0-234 GCF_001447785.1 Gekko japonicus
CCACGATTCCCCCCAAAATGACCTCTGCTAAAATACAAAGCCAGCAGCATACCAAAAGGCATCACATTTTTGCATATTGTTTTTTATTGTAACCTCAATTCTCAGATACCATCACCATGAGGAAGGGACAAACGGACAGGAACAGGGTTTCTTTCTTTTTTCTTTTCTTTTTTCTTTTGTGCCCCCCGAAGGGGATTTTTAATCTCATTTTTAATATACAAACTACAACGAAAA
>NW_015324253.1:0-234 GCF_001447785.1 Gekko japonicus
GACTCCATGTGCCCCACGGAATGGAGGGTTGCTGCCATCACCTTTCCCTCCTCCAACAAGCCAGAGCTGATTGTGCCGATCACCTTCAGAGGGGATATGGAGCCTGAAGGAGCTAGGTCCCTGTCCGCAAGGCATTACCAGACCAGGCTTTTCAAAGGCTTGGGAGAGGTGGGTGAAATGTGGCCTTTAAAATAAGATGGCACATGCTAGTTATTGCTGTGTACAAACTGTTGC
>NW_015324254.1:0-234 GCF_001447785.1 Gekko japonicus
TGCCTGCTTTGTGCTCTGAGTCCTGCCCACAGTCGCATGCAACAAAATTGTGTCATGCAATGCTGCTGTAGCTATAATGGATTTCCACTCCATATCCTCAACGACAGCACACAAGCCATGCTGCCAATTACGATCACTATCAGTGCCCTGTATTGAAATAAGGGGGGTTGGCAACCAGAGACAGGGCCTTTTCATTGGTGAGGCCTTGGTTAGGGACAAGTGGTTCACCTGGTG
>NW_015324255.1:0-234 GCF_001447785.1 Gekko japonicus
ATACATTTGCAAGTAAATCCCACTGATTTTCGTAAGATCTATTTTCATAATCATTATCACACTACGGGGAAGCCAGGGAGATCAGGTCAGGTTTGATTCCCAGTGCACATACTGCAGTCCTGCCGGTGCAGACGACTGCCCTGAATCAGCCACTTGTCTCATTCCGTCCAACTCACTTTCCATCAAGAAAACAAAATATTGGCAGCTGGGTGAACATACTCCTAGATGTACGTG
>NW_015324256.1:0-234 GCF_001447785.1 Gekko japonicus
TGCTCCACGTTGAGAGGAGGCCGTCAGACATGTCTGGCTGCTGACACTCTAGAATGCTCATCGGCGGGTATTTCTTTGTGTCTTAAGAACGGGAGGGAGAAAAAAATAAAATGTGAGGCAGTCCTGAGGGAAAAGGACAAGAACGAGCACATCTGTCACACGGACTTTTATTGTCAGCGGTTTGGTAATAAGGAAGAGCTCTGCTCCTCCCCTGCTAGCGGCTTCCTTTTCATT
>NW_015324257.1:0-234 GCF_001447785.1 Gekko japonicus
TTGTGTTGAGATTCCTCACTGTCACTGGATAAACTGATGGCTGAGATAGCTAGAGTAACTTTGACCAATCTAATGGACTATTTTAGCAAACTGCTTTTGCTCCTTTTTGTTGTTCATCTGCTGCTTTTAGTAATGTCTTTGTGTGACGTATTTTAGGCAGATGCTAATGTGACCATATCCACAGTCTTCCAAGAACCCATTCAATGAATTTCCAGTGTAGTGTAGTGGCAGAGT
>NW_015324258.1:0-234 GCF_001447785.1 Gekko japonicus
CCCACCTGGAGGCTGGCAACCCTATATTGCTAACCAGAGTGGATAGTAAATAATTTTATGGGCTGCTTTTACTTGTTGCTTTATTGGTTCTGTTGTTTTAGATAATTTAATGAATTGCTCACCGGCTTTTTGCTAACAGGTGGCCTAAAAATAGTTGGCATGTATAAAGATTGAATGACTCAGCTAATGCATGAAAATTAGAATCTGTAATGTACTCTGCCATGACCACATGCG
>NW_015324259.1:0-234 GCF_001447785.1 Gekko japonicus
GGAGTTGGCAACTCTCATTTAGGAGAGACAAAGTTTTATGTACATCAGTTTATTTATCAGCATGATATCTATTCCACCTTTCTCACTGGGACTCCAGACGAGGCAGTGGGATGTGGCTTGCCGAAACTGGAGAACAGAGCCGAAACCGAGCATAAGCATGAACAGGACACATTAGGCAATGCCAACATTACACAGCAGGATCCTACTTACAGCAGCATGCAGTATGAAATATAC
>NW_015324260.1:0-234 GCF_001447785.1 Gekko japonicus
AAACTGCATCTAAGTGTTGGTGAAAGGCTTGCTGAATTTATTATTCCCTGTAAACACCCAGTTCTTCTAGAGCCAGGTCCCATAGCGTCTCCAGGCTCTGTGTGATAGATCCAGGAGCTCTGCAAGGCTACAGCTGCTCACTTCGAGCCAGCAGTGAAGAAAATGGAAACTCCATGCCTCTGCTTCTCTGATGGTAGTTAGAAATGCCAAAAAGTAGCAGAGTAGTTGTTTAGA
>NW_015324261.1:0-234 GCF_001447785.1 Gekko japonicus
CCTAATTACATGCCTCCAAGGGCACATGTAGTCTGAACACAGACCAATATTAAACATGTTTATTCAGAAGTGTAAGGCCTCTCCATTGAGTTGAGTTTACTACCAAGGATTGCACCTGAACAAATGTCTCGTAGCATGAGCCACAGGCCCATTTTATTTGATTCATTAGGTGGACTGAGAAGATGGTATAAACATATAGACATGCACACACATGCAGAGGTTAAAAATAAGCCA
>NW_015324262.1:0-234 GCF_001447785.1 Gekko japonicus
GGGAGGAGGTGATAGACTCTATGTTCACAGCCTCCCAGTTAGGAGGGGCTGTCATCACCCGCAGTCAGGCAAAGGCAGGGACTAAGGAGCAAAGTGAGCCGTGGGCTATCAGATTTAAGGAGCCATTTTCAGAAACAGATAAAACAGAAATATCCACAGATCCCACCAGACAGCAAGGACCTAATGGGTGCTGGTACTGAAGCCTCAAACTGTTTGTTCCAAATGCCCTCCACA
>NW_015324263.1:0-234 GCF_001447785.1 Gekko japonicus
GCTGAGGATGTGTACCATAGTGAGGAACAAGCCAAGCTCAGAGCTTTAGGACAGTCCTTTTTATCACTGTCTTTCCTTGTTATCTTCTTGCTTCTCTTGGGACTCGCGTAAAGAAAGGCAAGTGGGCGTGGCAGCCTTGATTATTTCCAAAGGCAGTTCTGTAAAGGCCTGCGTCTAGTAGAGGGCCTTGAAGACGGGGGCTCTCCCCCCTTGCCATTCCTGTCTCCCAGGGCT
>NW_015324264.1:0-234 GCF_001447785.1 Gekko japonicus
CAAATTTAACCCCTCCAGAATGTTTCCTTCGCCAATGAATCAAACAGGCTTGGGAATATTGTAATAATCTCCCTGTGAACTTCTAGCTGACAACAAAGATCAGATGTTACCAAAATTGGGGGGCGTCTCCTATTTAATTGTGGGAATTAGTGAAGGAGACAGCTTTGCTAGAGGGGGTAACAGCGAGATCTCCACCACCTTTTACGGGAATTTTTTTCCTTGGAGAAACTCTTG
>NW_015324265.1:0-234 GCF_001447785.1 Gekko japonicus
GGGCGGGATACAAATACAATAAATAAATAGCTTACTTCCTGGAAACTGGCAAGCGCTGTTTTCACTGTATTCATAACAATGTGTTTGTTTTGTCCTTAAGGAACATCAATCCTGATGTCCAGTTTGAAGTACATAACTACAACATCACAACAGTGGACAACTTTCAGCACTTTATGGATAGGATAAGGTAAAATATCTTTTAGGGGTGGCAGCGGTGGTCAAGGTTTGTTTACC
>NW_015324266.1:0-234 GCF_001447785.1 Gekko japonicus
TAGCCTCTGGGGAGATCCAAGCTGCCATGGAACAGTAGGCACTTTGGAAGCCATTCCAGAGGAACTCTAACGTACGCCATTCTCATGCCGGCATTCCATTTGTCAAAGTCGTTTTAAGAAAGCACGAGGCAAGGAGCGACTGTTTTCTTGTACCGCGTTTCAGAGAAGCCGGCCCACAGCTGTTGGCAGGGACGCCTGTCATCTCCCTTCTTCCCGTATGAGGATAAATAAAGA
>NW_015324267.1:0-234 GCF_001447785.1 Gekko japonicus
CATTTTGTGGCTGTTTCCACCACCCTGTGTCAGAGTTCCCAGATGTCCACAGCCTCCAATTGGTTGGGTAGCTCTGTCTTAGGGACACCAAGCATCCTCTGCGATCTGTAATAGTACTGCTGTTGATTCTTATGTTAGGGTAGTGGCACAGAATGATTGCCTGACGCTTTCTCAATGTTTGGTAATTGGTCAGAGATAACCATGGATGTTTTTGTTAAGTATTCATGGAAGCCT
>NW_015324268.1:0-235 GCF_001447785.1 Gekko japonicus
CGTGACAAATAAAGAAGTCTCAGACATGAACGCTGAGGACTGTTGTATGTAGCATTTTAAGCACATTCATTTCTCTTGTCAGACAATCACAGTATTCATTACTAAGCAAGCCTTTTAAAGTCAACTGGCATTGAAAATCTTGACCTGGATGGCCCAGTCTGGCCTGATCTCGTCAGATCTTGGCTGCCAAGCAGGGTCAGCCCTGGCGTTAGTACTTGGATGGGAGACCACCAAG
>NW_015324269.1:0-234 GCF_001447785.1 Gekko japonicus
GAGTGGGGACTTGAACCTGGGTCTTTCAGCTCCTACTCCTACACTCTAGCCCACTACATTACACTGGCTGGCAGGAGAGGTGGGTAAAACTTCCTCACTCAGCCTAAGCTGTTCCGAAAGCTCTGGTTCTCACCTCTCTGGTTCTTTTTAAAGCAGCCACATGCTTGGGAGTGAGGCACAACAGTGATTCACAGTGCCATCCTAACCACAGGTACATCTTTCTAACCCGACTGG
>NW_015324270.1:0-234 GCF_001447785.1 Gekko japonicus
CTCCTTCCTGTTCATTTTAATTGCTGTTTATATATGGATGTACCATTTTAACTTGAATTTAATGCCTTTTTAACTGTTCACTACCTTGAGACCCTGATTGGGAAGGAAGGAGATATATAAATATTTTAAAGGAATGAATGATAAATTTGTATGCAAAGTTCCATCAAGTCACAACCTACTTACAGTGACCCCAGCAATGGGCCCAGCTTTCAAGGCAAATGAAAAGCAGAGGTG
>NW_015324271.1:0-234 GCF_001447785.1 Gekko japonicus
GAAACTGATCTCTCTATTCTGGAGATGGGCTGGCATCCCTGTCCTGGTCTTCTTTGGAAGGCAAGCACAAGGCCACCCGAGTTTGGTTCCCTTTGCCATGAGAGAGTGCTGTGGTCTTGCGGTGTTTTCTGAGAAGCTGGTTCGATGCCCAAACGTACAAGTGCAACATGACTCAAAGCTGATAAAGGTTTGAATCAGGACCTCGTAGGATCAAGACTTGCACTGACCCAACGT
>NW_015324272.1:0-234 GCF_001447785.1 Gekko japonicus
CTGGGTTTTCACTGTTTGTTTGTTTGTTTCTTCATAGTGGGAGGACTGGCAGCCCTAACAGGAAATTGTGGATAGAGCAAAGGAAGTACTTCCTCACTCAGTGGAGAATTAACTTGTGGAATTCACTGCCATGGGGATGGAGGGATGGCTACTTGTTTAGTTGGCTGTAACAGTGGGTTGGCCAAGTTCCTGGAGGGCAGCTCTATCAATGGCTATTAGCCACGATGACTAACC
>NW_015324273.1:0-234 GCF_001447785.1 Gekko japonicus
GGTGCCCCACCAACAATAAGCGATGCTGAAAATGGCTGTGTGTTGGGAAATGTCTTCTCCCAAGGAGGGAATGAGCTGCCGTGGCTCAGCTGACCTCCTGTGCTTTCCCTGCCATCCACAGGGCGGAGTGAACAATGAGCTCAAACTGACGGCTTACGTGGTGGCTGCGCTCCTGGAGCTCCACCTGGACCAGAACGTGAGTCTTCCTCTTCCTCTGCCTTTTCTGAAGAGTTT
>NW_015324274.1:0-234 GCF_001447785.1 Gekko japonicus
CCCTTCCAACTCTATGCTTCTATGAAATGTTGGGGGAGGAAGGAAAGAGAACTAAATCTTTACCCGCATCTCACTGGGTTACATCTGGAGATGTGTGACTAGAACAGGAAAATGCACAGACAGTACCACAGCAGCTGCAGCAGCACACAGAGCCCTTTAATGCAGTTTTCATTTAATTTGGTTATAAAATGATATCAGAAGGAATAGCTCCTGCCATGGCCTCCACACACAGGA
>NW_015324275.1:0-234 GCF_001447785.1 Gekko japonicus
GCACACTCCAGTACCAGCCTTGGGTCCTTAGTGCAATGTAAAGTATACTAGTTTGCTTTGTCACAATTCTGATTACTTGGAATGGTGATTTGATAGCAATTATGCTTGCTCCTTATCTCACTTCAGTGGTAGATGTATTCCATTTATTCACCTGAGAACGTAATTGGCCATATAGAAAACTGGAAGTTAGATTGAGTTGTGCATATATCTCTCCATTAGTTGGGGATACTGCTG
>NW_015324276.1:0-234 GCF_001447785.1 Gekko japonicus
CCAGAGAACTGATCTCTATTTTCTGGAGAGCAATTGTAATAACGGGAGATCTAGAGGCCCCACTTGGAGGCTGGCCAATCTAGCCTTCAGCCTTTCCGGACCTGGCACCCAGCCTACGCAGGATTCACTGAAATGCAAACATGTGAGAGGAAGTTAAGTGACATCACAGGACAGAGCTATAGAACTGGAAGATGAGGAACCGGAATTATTACCCCACCAGGGTCAAGGCCAGTA
>NW_015324277.1:0-234 GCF_001447785.1 Gekko japonicus
CAAGCATAGCACAGACATCAGTCCTTGCTTTTTTCCCTTATTGGAAATAATGGAGGATGAGACACCATCCTTGGGGGCTCATAGAATTGGGCCCCCAGTCCAATCTTTTTTAACTTGGCGGGATCTTTTGAATAAAGACACCAGAACCTACACTGAAAAATTGGTGCCTCTACCTCCATCCCCCCCCCACCTCTGCATATCCCGAAATAGATTCCCCATTATAGCCTATGGGGA
>NW_015324278.1:0-234 GCF_001447785.1 Gekko japonicus
AGCAATGTTGTGGGCAGATGAGCACAACAGACTCCTCCTAATGATTCCTTTGGGCATCCTTTCTAACATTGTCCCAGAGGGATCCCTTTTACTCTCTCCCGGAGGAGTGAAGGGCTGGCATTTACTCCTATGACAAAAAGTGAAAGTGCTGCACCAGGAGACAACTGTGAAGAGTGCCCAGGGAATGAATGCATGGCAGCCCCCCACCAGGTCCCAACAGCATGGCTCTTGCTA
>NW_015324279.1:0-234 GCF_001447785.1 Gekko japonicus
CTCCACAAACCCCAAGCAGAACAATAAGGCAGGAACCTACATGCTGCTGTTTCCTCTGGACCCCAGCGACTGATCTTCAGAGGTATATTGCCTATGAGGTGCCCTTTGGACATCGTGGCCATGCTAGTCTTCCCATGTGGATAATCTTGCAGAGCCAAACCCACCAATTCATTGGTAGAATCATGTGACACCTTTGGGCAAAATTTTTGCAAAATGGCCTCCTCCCCCCAAATT
>NW_015324280.1:0-235 GCF_001447785.1 Gekko japonicus
TTTCGCTTTTTAAGGTGGTCTGGGTCAGGGGCAGCGATCTGAACTGGAATGGATCCAGCTTTAAGACCAACGTTCCACCATCCTGCATACTTTCCCATTATTGTATAGGCATACATGTGCACACATGAAACTGCCTGATATTGGTCCGTCAAGGTCAGTACTGTCTACTCAGACTGGCAGCAGCTCTCTGGGGTCTCAGGCGAAGGACCAACTGCCTGGTCCTCTTTTAACTGGA
>NW_015324281.1:0-234 GCF_001447785.1 Gekko japonicus
AGGTGTTTTACTGCTTCCGTTATTTCTTCCTTAGGGAATGGTTGTTCCAATAACTCTTTGTGACTTGTTGATAATTGTTTACAAGCATTATGCTTTTGAAAGAAATTTTTAATTGTTTCTTCTTGTGTGTTTTTGGATGCGTATAGTTCGGTATAGAAATCTGCAAAGCAGTTAGCAATTTCTATGGAAGAGGAGTGTTTTTCATTGTTCTTATCCTTCATGGAGAAAATTTTC
>NW_015324282.1:0-234 GCF_001447785.1 Gekko japonicus
CCTCCTTCCAGAGCCTGGCTAGCTTGGAAACTGGCATACTACCCGATTGGGGAACCAGAAGGCGTAGTGTAGGGATCCTTGCCTGGATAGTAGGCAAGCCAACTCAAATAACTATGAAATGACCAAACTTTTATTTAGGGAAATATAGTGGTATGGGAATTGAAAGGCATTTAGGCATAAAAATTAAAAAAAAAAATGGTTGTGTCCAGTATTCCCTCTAAGCTAAGTTAGTGT
>NW_015324283.1:0-234 GCF_001447785.1 Gekko japonicus
TTCTTCTTGTTAAACTTGGTGAATGTGTGGTCATGTGATACCCAAAACAAGCAGTGTACCAGTTCTCTAGCCTGCTAATAACAGGGGTCCTGTAAATCATCTGTTGTTAAGAGTGTTTAAACTATACAGAAGAAGAAATAAAATCTCCTTATTGCCTCTAATCAACCAGCAGGATATATTGGATAGAACCCTGGAATCAATCTGGGTTCAGCTCTTCTTCAGCCATCAGAAAAA
>NW_015324284.1:0-234 GCF_001447785.1 Gekko japonicus
GGGTGATGTCATTGTGGTGTGCGCACTTTGCACACGTGCCCAAAGATCTACAGGTAGGATTGGTAGTCCCCCTGCTGTCAGCCAGATAGGACCTGGCAACTGTACAGACAGATAGGGTGGGACCTTTGCTTTGATGACGAGATATTTTGGGGGAGGAGAAAGGAGACACCAAGAGATGGATTAGCGGTAGCTTGCCAACTTTGGTTTGAGAAATTCTTGGAGATTTGGGGGGGG
>NW_015324285.1:0-234 GCF_001447785.1 Gekko japonicus
ACACACGTATGCACCAAACAAGGACATGCTCTTGTCATAACAGTCTAAAGCGTGAATTCAAAAAGTAAGCATTATTGTTTTCTTCTCAGATCCTCAAAAAGTAATTTAACACCCCAGTTAAGTAGCTCAATAGAGAAAAGCACTCTGGCTTCAAATAGATTTTAATGGGAAACTAACCACGAGAAGAAAATCAATTGATGAAATCTACTGGTCGGTGAAAAACTCCAGATTTTT
>NW_015324286.1:0-234 GCF_001447785.1 Gekko japonicus
ATTCCTCACAATGCAAAACCAGAAATGTCTTGAAAATTAGCAGTTTCTGCCCATTATTGTTTGATATTTACATTTTGTTTTTACCTTTTAAATTTACATTTTGTGCTTGCATAATCTGCTGTTTATCAACATAATATGTACAGTGAGGGCAAACATCCTGAAACATTCTGAAAACCTAATCTATAGATGCAGGTGGATAGATTCCAAATAAATTGATGAATTATCTAAATATAA
>NW_015324287.1:0-234 GCF_001447785.1 Gekko japonicus
CCCCCCCCAACACCACCACTGAAGCTTCTCGGACTCTGCAAAACTGAAAACTCCGCTTTGTCGCACTGGATGAGGGGTCTGAAGGTCAACTGTTGAGTCCGACTTGCTTTAATATACAGTAATCAATAGCCACATGAATTACTAACCAACTCTATTCATCCATGGAACGCCTGTTAAGGGGGAACGGCAAAGCTGGGAGAAATACGCCGGTCCATTGTTCCTTCGTTGGGGGCT
>NW_015324288.1:0-234 GCF_001447785.1 Gekko japonicus
ACCCCTTCTCTGGATTTTTTGACTTCCCCAAATAAGTATGCAGCTTTAGGGACAGAACAAAATACTCAGATTTCACAGGAAAGTCTTTCTGCTCCAGTATCAGAAGCACTTCTAAACAAAAGTGCTATATTGCTACAAACCTCCCCAAACAGAGGGAGCCAGTTGGAAATGGAGAGCATGCAAAACCTGGTAAATGATTATTTACTAAAATTAATTGGAGACCACTGCATTAAC
>NW_015324289.1:0-234 GCF_001447785.1 Gekko japonicus
ACCATGCTGCCTTCCCTCCCCTCACTAAGAGAAAATGAAATGTGATAAAGTAACAGCACCTTTTTAAAAAAACGCACACCCGCTCCTCCGTACAATGTATCATTCATATTGCATTAATGCACCTTATGTAATAGAACCTGGAGTACTGAGAAGATATATATCTCAAAAATGATCCATTAAGATTCTAACAGCCCTTTGAGTATATCTGCTGGAAAGCCGCTGGAATGGAAGACC
>NW_015324290.1:0-234 GCF_001447785.1 Gekko japonicus
CCTGAGGAATTGGAGCATTGTGCTATTCCGAAGAGAAAAATGTAGAGATTACGTTGAACAAAAATTCCAAGACTATTGTATAGCACGACCACCAGATTAGGATTTGTATCGCAACCAAAATCTACTCTATGTTTAGAAATTATCTGATACAAGCCACTTTAATAAATGTAATATGCTTTGCAAACACCCATTACATGAAAAACTGAAGAAACATGGGAGATTTTAAAAGCATGC
>NW_015324291.1:0-234 GCF_001447785.1 Gekko japonicus
GGATGGGAAGGACAGAAGGAGGAAGGAAAAGATGAGAGGCTTTGGCAGCTTTCAGGGAAGGAAATGAGGAAATAGTGGGGAGAATGCAAATCCTTGTGAAACCCCCGCTTGTAGTATCCCACATGCACGGAGAGGATATTCCTAGGGCTGCCAGGTCTTCCTTGGCTGCCGGTGGGGGATTCCCGGGTGCTGGCCAGGATCTTCCGGTGCATGTGCTGCAATGATGTCACCCAG
>NW_015324292.1:0-234 GCF_001447785.1 Gekko japonicus
TGTTCCAAATTTGATATTCTATTTAAAGTTATCCAGTTTTAATTTTTCTGTTTCATTTCTCAGGTGCGATGTAGCTGAGATGATGCAGCCCCGGATTACCACGTTCAAAGCGTACCACTGGATTGCTGGTTCTACTTCCGAATCTTTATGAATCTCCAAAAATTGGCAGATGTCCTTTTCCAATTTTTCTTTGATGTGTGTGTGGAATAAAATCGAGGTGTCCATACTCCATTT